>NW_017387245.1:3919102-4193547 GCF_001651985.1 Fonsecaea erecta | reverse complement strand
ACACACACACACCACACACACACACACCCACACACACACACACCCACACACACACATATGCATACATATAAATTCAATTAAGGAATAGAAAAAAAGAGAGTCGCCTCCTCCTCTATCTATCTATCCCGACCGCAGCACGTAACACCACACGACACCCCTATGCGTGTGCTGTGCTTATGTACTTCCCCCTGTTCCTCCTCCTCCTCCTCCTCCTCCTTCTCCTCCTCCACCTGGTGCTGGCTCGCCTCTAGGCCAAGTTGTCGCCCACAAACTGGGCATTGACCTGACTCTGACTCGCAACAAAGCCTCTCTTTTCGCTTTCGGTTTTCTTGCCATCGTTGTTCTTCTCACTTTCCACCTCGTCGTCCCCGCCACCACCTCCTCCGGGCAACATCCCCGTAGTGATCTCTGGGTCGAGGCCATCGACCAAATACAGCTTCCCTAAATCCTCGTCGTCGGTCTCGACGGGAACCGGCGAGAGGGTGGTCAATCCCAGATACAACAATCCCGAGAAGGTGACCACGAGGACATAGTTCCAGGAATACAGGTTCAGGATCCCCCGGTTGGTGATGGTCACCCCCATAGTCTGGAGCATACCCGGCAGTAAGGGCGCCAGGGCCACGAACCAAGCCACCAGGGCACGCCAGTTGACTCCGTAGTCGTACCAGTAAATGCCGTGCGGCTTGAAGAGGTGCGAGATGTTAATCCCGTGTCCGCGCCGCACCCAGAAGTAATCGGTCATCATGACGCCGGTGGTGGCGCCCAGGAACAGCGTGTACGCGCCCATGAACGCCAGGAACGTCGTAGCTTTGGCCTGGATCTGCCACGGACAGATGGCGAAGCCGACCACGGCGCAAATAAACTGACCCCGGCGGATGTTGATGTATTTCGGGAACAGACCCGTCAGGTCGTTCGCGAACGGGATCGAGTTGCCCGTCACGTTGGTCATGATGTTGAAGAAGACAAACAGGATGCCGGCGAAGAACTTGCCTCCGCGCGCTTCGAAATTGTTGATGGTCACCAGCGGGTTCCACTGCACCTCGCCGTAGACGACCGATGCCGCCACAGCCATGGTGCAGCCGAGCAGCTCGGTCAGTGTGACAAAGACCGGCAGTGCGACGAGCTGCGTCAGCCAGGCGGCTTTATCGCTCTTGGAGTGGCGCGAAATGTCCATGATATTGACGGCGAACGTAGCGTTGCCCGAGATAGCGGCGTTCACGCAGATACCGAAGAGATAGCCGACCGACATGCCATCGGTCGGGAGACTCGGCTTCGTCCAGACCTTGGGCCACCCCCCGGCAGCCGTGACGGACCAGGTGAACAGCGCAGTCCAGTAGAGCGGCACCATGATGCTCTTCACCACGAACAGGAACCGCAGAGTCCGGATGGGCAGGTACAGGAAGGGCAGCGAGATGAGCCAGAAGATGACGAAGCAGAGCAGCTGCTGGGCAGTGATGTTGGCGGACGGCGGAAAAGCGTCGACGTGCCAGTGGCGGAACGAGGGCCAGATGGCCGTGATGCACGCCTGGACGGCCTGGCCGGCGAGACTGGTCTGGATGCCGTAGTAGATCAGACAGGGGACGGCGCGGACGACCATGGCCCACTTGGAGCCCCAGAGGCCGAACGAGGCGCGCACGGTGCCGGGGAAGTTGGTGCCCAGCTTGCTGCCCAGGTAGCCCGAGGCGGCGCACGGGATCGACACGATGATGTTGCCCAAGAGGCAGGCCACGACGCACAGGCCCGGGTTGAGGCCCAGCGAAAAGGCCGAGCTGGAGACCTGCAGCTGGGCGGCGTTGAACCCCTCGGCGATCCAGAACAGACCCATCTGGTACCACTGGTACGTACGGTCCTTGCGCCTGATGGGGTCCATGTCTTCATTGGTGTAGACGATGGCATCGGCGTCGTCGGCCCCAAAGGACCCGGGCTTCGGCTTGAGGACTACATAGTCTTGCCAGAAGTGCTGCCAATTCATTGTGGCGGAGAGGTGAGAAGGGACGAGGCGGAAGTGAAGTGACAGCAGTGGAAGTCGGACGGATCAGATGACTGATGTTGATGTTTGGATAAACTGGATCCTTCAATCTCAGCGGGGACCAATTTCAGACAAGTCGCATGGATGTTCTTTTATATACTCCTCGGGCGACTGTGAGAGGGAGTATACAACAGCCCTCGCTCCAGTGGAAGAGAGACGTCTGTCTGTCTGTCTGTCTGTCGGAACACCTCCGACACGGTGCAGATAGAGACAGAGAGAGAGAGTCTAAGCCTGTAGCAGCGTGAGTGAGCGCCATGGCGGCCGTGGTTGCAAATTGATATTGGTCGGTGTATGCTGTGTTGATAAGAGATGTGAGTGTGTCCAACAGGGACGATGAGATATGACCTGGAGAGTCTAACAATGTCTTTTGAAAGAGCCAGTTGCAAGAGGAGATAAGAAACCCCTGGCAAGCCATTGAATACGAATAGGAGGTCCAATCGCGGGAGCGGAAGGACGGGATGCTCAAGGGATGCTAGTCTGGTGAGCCTAGTCACCATTCATTCCCCCCTCGGGACAACTGAGCCTCTCGGGACGACTCCGAAGATGTGGCCTTGGGTCGAAGCTATGTCTATGCGGAGGAAGGGAGAAGAAGGGAGAAGACAACTGAACCATCTCGGTCTGTAAATGCAATCATTGAGCACATGGTTGACTGCCGGGGTATATGTGTATGCTCCATATATTTTTGGCTGAACGCGCATATACCACATATGAATGTACTTGCTTGTCCTCCAACTTCCATCAACAATGTTGGAACAGCACCCCCCAGCCCTGGATCGACCTCGTATCCACGCCCGCGATGCGGCACATATCCCACAGCACCGTCGCCACCGTGTCCAACACCGTGACACCACCACCAGCTTTGGCCTCCCACCGGTCCACCAAGTGGGCCGCCTTGAGACCCGTGCAGAAGACGCTGATGGTCCCGACTCCCTTCTGTGCGAGCTGCCAGAACCCGTCGTCGAGCGTCTTCTCTGAAACGGCGGCAAATCCCCGATTGTCAGACTGGCCTAGATGATGTTCCAGTGAGCAGTCCACGCCCAGCCCACGGTAATTCTCGATGATCGCCGACTGCACGTCGTCGGTGTACGGGGTCAGCAGGCCCATCTGTGTAACCCCCAGCCGCTTGATGAGTCGATTGAGGCCGAGCACCGACGTCGTGGCAGGGATGCCGGTGGCGGCCGTAATCTCCTCGCAGAGCTTCACGTCGGCGTCGAAGCCGAGCCACCCTGAGGAGGTGCCGCTCCAGCCGATCACGTCGACTTTGGCGTCCGCGAGCAGGCGGGCGGCCTCGATGATGGCGCTGTTGTCGAATTGTGCCAGGGCGTCGGGGTCCAGGGCGATTTTGAGCACTCGAAAGCGCGCGAAATGGGCCGAGACATTCTCCAGCTGAGAGATGATCTGTTGCGAGAGAGGCTCCAGCACCGTGTTGGAGGACGGCACTAGGATGCCGAAGCAAATGCGATTTGGGGCCTGCTTGATCATGGCTACTTCTTCGGAGCACACCTAGTTGATGCAGAAATAGTCTCGACGGCCGTCCTGATGGCAGGGCCTTTTATTCAAGTTGGAAGAACCTCTTGAGGGTTAACAATTAGAGCAATCTGTAACGTAACGGGAAGAGGAGTCTGCTGCTTCGGAGTGTTGAAGGGGATGTCACAAAAAACACCCCGGGCTGAGGAACGGGGGTCAACCTCGAGTCTCGTTCGCAGATCCTGAACATGAAGTACGCATTCGGGAACTCCTGGACGAGTCATCTGCCATGTTGCCTGAAATACCACAAGTCTGGAGGCGATAGCAAGACGACCAAGTCCGATAGTTGGTGGATCTTTTCTGTGTTTCTAGACCCATTTTGTCGGATAGGCCCCGATCCGACGTCAATATAAACGGAAACGCCGAAAATTGGTGGCGACAACATTGGAACATCCTCCTCCTTATCAGCTGGACGGGCACGAATAATACGGAGATTGGTATTTGAACATGACAAAATAGCTAGCAGGAGGAATCAGAAGCTCGTGCCCGTGCCCCCGTTGAACCATCCCAAACCCTCTTCCGTCAGAAAAGCCTCGATCTCTCTAAAGTTGACAGGGTCGCACTCGTAGTCGCTGTCCTGCGTTTGCACGAACTCGGTCATCATCTGCCAGACGTCGAAGCTATCTTTGGTCCAGCCATCACTACCGGATCGATCTATATCATGAGAAGTCGGATGTGGTGGCATCGTACCGCTCAGGGCCGTGTCGCTGGGGGCAACTGATTCGCGCGCCAGTGGGTGGACACTAACGGGGACCGATTGCTGATGGCTGCTCGTCTGTGGCCGCCTTGGGCTGAGGACGTACTCTGCCGTCTTGCCCGCAATGAGCTCGAAGGCGTCCCGGTACTTCTTCGCCCCTTCGCCCCACTGTTCGGCAATCAAATACAGGACAGTTGAGCAAGCACCCAAGTCAGCCGCCATTTCAGCGTCGTAGAGACTGGGATCAGACCACGCGCAGTAGATCATGGAGAACCCAGCGACAAAGACCGAGTGCAGATCGAGCAGCGTGAAGGGCACAGATCGTATACGGTGAAGTCGCCGATTCAGCTGGCAGACTTCGCCCGATGATTTGGCAAAGGAAGCATACGGAAATGGCCGATTGAGCAGCTGGATTTCAGTGAGGATGGTCTGGAGGAACACGCGGCGAGCTCGATGATAGTTGAGCAGCAACGCAAGACGTTGTGCTTCTGGCAGGGCAGGCCGCGACACCGGGGTTTGAACAGGAGTTCTGAAAGTGGACGACATCAAGTCCGCTGAGGCATCCCCTCCGACAGAGTGTCCAAACATGGCGGTTTTCCAATCCTCAAGTTCTTGAAATCGTTTGGCAATTTTTTGCTCGACCTTGATCCCACGACCCGACTTCGCGAGACGGGAGAATGCGAGACGGGTTTTCGCGTTGATTTGATCGAGCCGGATATTATGCACGTGGAACAGGATGTCGGTCCTCGCACCTGCAGAACATCTTCGTGGCTGGCTATTTGGGTCCAAGGCTGAGTGATCACGACTGATCCCTGGAAGCTCTGCGGCGTCCTGGAAATGGTCGTCTTCAATCTCGCTCGGCAGTGGGTTGTCGATCTCATCATCGGCTATCGTCAACGGCCTTCCCAGAACGAGAACGATTCTCCGCTCCAGGTGATAGATACTCCAAAATAGCCGCCTTTTAAATTCGTCTGAATGTGCTGTGTTGTCGTCTTTTCGTAGCTGCCGGTGAAGTCCTAGTTCGATACATTGCCTGATCATCAAACCACACAGGTGCCATATGCTAGAGCCTATCGAAAGAGTTAGCAGCTGGGTCTTCGAGACCTGACCTCGAAGAGGCAGTTCAAGGTCCTTTTGGATAAGGGAGAGAACGGATAAAATCGAATGAAAAGGTGAAAACCAATCAGCCAAACGGGTTGTACTAGAAACACACCTGATGGGGAACGTAATGCGTAGATGGCCACCAGGAGGATAACTTGGATGTTCTGAACGCTTGGCACGTTGAGTTGATCTTGAAGCTTCGCCATGGCTGAATGATAAAGGCTTTCTGGCTCAGATTCGGCGACCTGGTCTGATCCCACGAGTTTCAAACAGCGAGCACCTATCGCACACACCAGCAGCAACACCACATGATCATGTCGTGCTTCATTGGAGTTAGAATTCTCCATCTCGTGCCGACTGTGGTGGGCCTTCCATAGTTGACGCTTGGAGAGAAATGGGAAATTAGGGTGAATATAGGATAGATAAGCAGCCAGGAAAGACGTTGCCTTCTCTACCGGCAGCAAGGGAGCTGTGGCGGTTGGAATAGCACCCCGGCTACTGCTCGCGAATGGACTTTCAACCGTCTCTGCAGGTAAACTCAAGCTGGAAAGAGGGCGTGCTTTCTCGTAGACGGCCGACTCAATCATCAAGGCTAGGGACACCCCAGATGACACTCCAAAGTATTGAGGTTCGGCTGCCGCTTGTAGAGACAATAAGCCAACACTGCTCGCCAGATTTGGAGTGCTAGGCGGGGAAGCCATTCGCCCTTCTGAGCTTGTTGCTGCAGCATCGTTGCTGTCGCCAATGGAGAGATGGCCTCCTGGTCGAGTCGTCTGTGACGAGTCCAGCTGTGCTTCCAGCCACGCAACCCGGGTTTGTAGTGCTTTGACATAAGATGTCGGATACTCATTCTCTGGGAAGACACAGTTCAGCTTCGCCCTGGCGCAATTGGAGCATGCCGGTAATTTGTTGTCGCACTAAGACGTCTTTAACCTTGCTGTCGCTTCATCTACTCGGTGGGACCGTACCTTTTGACGTCTTGTTTTACACCTCAAACAAGCAACCACAACCCGGGAACGCTTGTTCGGCCTCTGGAAGAATGGCTCAGGGGGTGTCTCTGGTGGCATTGAGCCGTTTTCAGGTCCAGTCATACTGAATACCAGATTTCCTCGATCTGATATGTCCGCTAGAAATGGTGTTGCAGGATACGTATTCTCAGAGATGGCATCTGCAGGAGAACATCCAGCTCGGTCCGTGCATCTTATGGCCTTTGGGTCAACACCCCCACCGCCCCCGATCTCATCGTTCATCACAAAGACGGACTTCGCAACCTGCTTGTCTGCCGAGCCACTCCTTATCTTCAGCCTCGTGATAACAGACACACTAGCTCGTTCCATCAAGATCGCAACGCCGCTTTAGTGCAACAGCTGCTGACAGCTGTAAAAGCGGCGTGCTTGCGCTTCCCCAGCTTTCCCCAAGACAATCTGCAATGGTCAGGGCAATGTGTCCATTTGGTACACAGAAGCAGACCAACTAACTGTACGTGGTGTCTGCACTGCTCCGGCTCTCTCGAGTCCTTAACATACATCTAAGATGTCTTCATCCTCTCCGCAGAAAGTCTCGCTCTACTCCACCAATGGTACGGGTGAATCCTCGTGCACCCGTTGTTCTCACTAACCCCGAGTTGCAGATCTCAAAAATGCAACCGACGATGCTCTGGCCCCCTACCTCACCACCCTCCCCAAACCTTACGCCTTTAGACAAGAACACTTCACGACAAATGTCAAGCTTGCCCTGGGGTACGCGGCCGTCGTGATAGCTGGGGTGCTGTTCTACGCAGATTGGAAACTCGGGTGGGACGCGACGAAGGCGTATACTGGCCCTGCATGTGTCGCATATTTTGTGCTCAATGGTGCATTGACGTACTGGATCTGGGCGGTGGAGGCAGGGACAGTGTTTGTGGGTGTCAGAGAGGGAGGGCAGAAGGTTTGTCACCCGTGACCTATTGCATTTCTCTTCTCCTCGGATATGGGGGGCAATCCGACTGACCGCGTCCCTTTGTCAGATCACGCTTCGTTCCTCTGCGAAGAAACACTCTCCGGAGTACAAACTAAAAGTCACCTACTCTGCCCCGTCGACCGGCAAGAAATGGGAAGACAAGGAGATCACCGGAAACTACACGCAGTGGTTTAATATCCATGGCCACCTGCAACACAAGGAACTCCAGGCGTGGCTCAACGCCAATATCGACGTGTTGCGGAATGCACAGGAGGAGACCACAAAGAAGGACAGGGCCGACAGAATCCCCGTCATGATGCCCGCGGTGCAAGCCGACCAAATACTGGGGTCGACGCTTTCGTCCGGGGCAGAAACGAGTCCAATGCCGACGAGTACGAAGAAGGGACGGTCGAAGAAAAAGGCTTGATCCATTTGACACAATAGAGCAATCACAGCAATCTGCATATTCCCCCGCCGTACCCATGGTCTCATGCTTCTCCGGCACACTGACGAAGGACAATTGGCGGTGAAAGGCCTCGAACTCGAATGGGTGGAGGAGGACGATGCCTCGCTATGTTCATGATGCCACCCATACCGGAATCTTTTGAGGGAGGGGACGTGACTGTCTGCCATGACGAAAGACACCATGCAATCGATCGACGCCATCAGGTCACAGGCATCGACTCGTTCGCCAGTTTCCCGGTCACCCAAAAGCTCGCTCTATATAGCGTCAAATTTCCAGCTGACCAGTCCATCTCACACCAACACTAACATAAGAGAGCGGCCATCCACACCTCCCAATCGATAGTCAGGTATAATCGGCATTCCCTCAGACCTCCGATACCATGTGACGAAGCAAAGAGGCGGGGCATCACATCCGGACGGAGATGGCGAGGAGAATTGCTGCAAAAGGCGAGGCGGCAAGGCAGGACTCTATAGAACCCCCCCAGCCCAGCCTGCACGGTCAGGGGCAGGGCATGGCGGGATGAGATACATAGCTGAATGCATCCGCACCATTCAGGACCACTGAAAAGAGCAGCATCCCTTCGTGGTATACTACTACTATTACTATACGTAGAGATCACAAGCCTTGCGCAACTACTCTCTACTCTCTCATGACCGACGAGCAAAGCATGAGGATGAGGAGGGTTGGGTTGTCTTTTCTCGTTTTCGTTTGTTTTTTCAATCTCATGAACTTGAATTTCGTTTTCTCTCCCTCCCTCCCAATCGGTCTGGGAGATTGCTAAATACCACGTAAACTTGAAGCGACAACAAAACACCCCCCAGGGATCGTGTGCAATGTACCATATGATTCTGATTTCTCGCCCGCCGCTTCAATCGTGGAAAATTGGACATCCGATTCATTTCTGTTCTATGGCGCACCGCACCGCCCTGGCTCTCTCCAAGCGTGGGCCAGACTCCATGCACTTTTGCCCTGCCTTTTGACATCCAGAAGGGTGACTGTAGCTATTTTCCTTCCCATCCGCACGCCGTATGGTTCAAGCTTTGGTTGCTTAGGAGAGCGCACCAATGATGCCTTGCGCAAGGCCTCCTCCGGTCTCATCAGTCCTTATACTAACTTTGACAGTGACACCAGTCTTCGCCGAAAACACCATCTTCACCAGGGCTGCCACTCGCCCACCAGAGACAGACTTGCCGTACAACTTCAGGGTGTGGGTTGTGTTGGATAGAACCACGTCGGTGCCGTCGAGGGGTTGCAGAGACATGGCTTGCGAGAGTTGTTCTGTGGCGTCTTCAATGTCATGCGTGTTAGCACTGATACGGGAAAAACACATGAAAATGGTCGAATGCTTACCAGCCAACGACTTGACACTGCCCAACACCAGTGTCTCGCCAACTTCCTCTCCGTTCGCTCCTGTGCCCTCCCAAATGTGATCGAAATTTCC
This sequence comes from Fonsecaea erecta, assembly GCF_001651985.1. Taxonomy (NCBI): domain Eukaryota; kingdom Fungi; phylum Ascomycota; class Eurotiomycetes; order Chaetothyriales; family Herpotrichiellaceae; genus Fonsecaea; species Fonsecaea erecta. The sequence goes on along the minus strand of NW_017387245.1, from coordinate 4,184,348 downwards.
CGCGAATGCGGGACTGACGAAATCCGCGCCGGTCAATTCCAGATTCTCGACTTCATATTCATCTTCATAGCCACCTTCTTCGGCGTCGCCCGTGGTGGGATCAATTTCTTTACTCGTAAACCTGAGGACGTTCGTAAATGTGGTGATTGGAAAGGCGGATGCACCACCGAGTTTGCGGAACGCGACGTACACGACGCCTGGTTCGTTAGTTTTCAAGGCGGTCGCGGGAATAATGAATTCTTCCTCGAGTGTAGGCTCTTCGTCGGAAGGTGAAGCTAAGACGGTCACATTCTCCAGGACAGTCTGATCGAGGGTATTTTTGATGTCGTACTGTACCACGACATGTTCTTTGAAGACATGCTTGACAGCTGACACGACGTACTCCGTTTCGCTTTCTGTGAGTTCAACCACTGCACTCGATTTCAGCACTGGGCCATAGGCTGCAAGCTCGGGTATCCTCGAGAAGATCTGCGTATATTTCTGTGCAGCGACTACACCAGCTCCCGGGTCTGCGGCTCCGTTCACCTTAGGCTTCGCTGGTCCGGTACTTGGTGCTTTCAAGGTGGGGGTTGCGGTGTTGAGTTTCTTCGTGCGCTCTTCAGCCAACGCCTGTTCATGAGACACCACTGGCACCGAATTGATATCGAATGCCTTAGCAAACACTGACTTGTTGTCGGACGTTACATACATGACCAGTTTGTGTTCAAAGGTTGACAGGGAGAACATCGAGTCGTTTTTGATGAAACGGTCTGCAATGTCGTCTTCTTCGTGCATTAACCGTAGATTGAGCGCCGCTCTATCACGCACCTCGTCATCCGTGTCGTCAAGACATCTCGTCAATAGAACCTCAACACTCTTTTTGACCTCAGGGTCCTTCTGTCCGACACCAAATTTTGCCAGGGCGGTTACTGCTGCGGCGCGGACCAATGCATTCTCCAACACGACTCGGTTGTAGATATACCGGATATATTTTGTAGGTTGCGGCGTCTTGGGTCCTTCCACGCCGATAAGATGCAGAATCCGCACCGCAAGCTTGGTGAACTCGCAATCTTCAATGAACTCGCACAGGTGTGAGAGCGTCTCCTCTTTGCTTCCCGGAACAAACTTGATCAAATCGAACATACTCTCCACCACAGCACGTTTGAATTCATAACCCCCTTCGTCCCGCAGGATACCACTCAAGAAGGTGAGCATGCCGGCCTGTTTGCTGGGGAACTTCATGCAGAGCGTTCGGATAGCCTCGACGATGGTGATCTTGAACTCGTCTGTAATCTCGGTCATGAAACCAGATATTTGCTTCATGAGCCGGTCAACGCTCGCTTCATTGCCCGTCTTCAATAATGTGGTGATTGCAAAAGTGGCGATCGACCGATTACTGTTGGAAATTAGAGCTTCGATATCTGGATTCGCGGAGTGAACGGCTTGGGGTTTGAAGGAGGCAAATGAGTGAAGGATACGAATGGCCGCGAATTTCGTCACTGCTCTCGGGGATGTCAAGTAGGATTGCAGAACGTGGATCGCTTGCGCAGCCTCGGCATCGGTCACGTCTGGCATATTGCAGATGGCTTTTGCGGCTTCAAAGTTGACCATCTCGCTCTTGTGCCGTAGCCAGGTGTCCAACATCTGCATCATGGGTTTTCTGAGACTGGGATCCTCCTCCGCGAGGCGGGCCGCTAGTCGGACCAACATCATGACTCCGGCCGGACTCTTGACCGCTCCTGCTGCGCCGTATTGCTGCACCATCTTGACCAGAGCCATGCGGTCATGCGACCGCATCTGATATAGCAGTCCAATTGCGTGGTATTGGTTCATATAATTCGTGTTTGAAGCGGCCAGGGAATGCTGGGAGCTACCCCCAAAGCTCAGAAATCCTCCGCTGGGTTTGTACGAGGAAGCGGCTTCCTGTGTCTCACTCTGCCACCTCCTGACCACATCTCTGGCAATTGGAAGTAGATGATACGAGGAGACCAGCGCCGCCGAGGACACAGCGGGGGATTTATCGACAATGGCGGTTTTGATGAGTCTCTCAATGCCCTGAACAGTCGTGGCATCTATGATTCTGCAGAGTGCCCGGATGGCGTTGGCCTTGTAAATGATCTCGCTGCCCACCGTCATATCCTTCATGATGATACTCGTAGACATGATGACATCTTCAGCGGTGTGTGCCAGCTCTTTCAGGATCAAGTAGACCATTTGACGTAGCGAGGGGTCCTTGTTCTGAAACAACTTTGAGATGCCAAAGAAGAGAGTAGTTGCTTCGTTTGTCGGGAATCTCTCTCCCGTGAAGAGGAGGACGGCGATCTTGGTGAGCAGTGTCCGGCATTTTCGGGGTGATATAGGCGAAGAGTTGAACAGCCGAGCTGAGGGAAACTTGGGTTAGTCTTTTGCAGTTGGGATGTCGAGTAATGAGGCCGCAAGGGGGAAATACCATCTTGGAAGACAGATGTGCGATCCAGCTTGAAGCCGGAGTGCTCGGCATCCTCGTCCTTTTTGGCGTAACTCATATTGAACGACAGTACCACGCACGCATTCAATCGACGGTTGGTAGGGATTCAGGATGACAGCGAGGGCCCCCTAGTGCGAGCGAGGACGAGCTGGGACGAGATTTGGTGTGCTACTACCGTGGAATCATCTCGCAAGGATCAATGGTCAAAGAAAAGAACGCTGTGAAAAGAAGGTAAGGAGATGTCAAGCGGAGGGAGGAGGAGGAGGACGCTGGCGTGTTGCCAATTGCTGTCGATGGGCATCCGACGTGGGCTGGAGTTGTCGACGGTGTCCTCCTCCATTGCCAAGAGAAATAAAATCGACCCCGGGCTCCCCCTTCCCTGGGACTAGGGTGATGCCGCCCTGTACTCGCCCCCCAGCTCGGGGGTTGGGTCTAACTAATATGGGGACGAATAATACCTAACTAACGGATCTCTATGTCATCTGGACAGATCTGAACACAGAGGGGGCAGAGGTCCTCCGAGGCACGCCGCATCACTTCTGGGCGCAAGGGTTGGTCGGAAGCCATCTGCTGTGCGAGTCGCCCTCGTTTAGGAACCGAGAGATAAATACTCTGGACGAAGTCTGTCCTGTACTTGATCGGGAGGGTTTAAAGCGGCATGAGCAACAACCGGCCGCCACACTGTGGCTTTTCACTTCTTCACGCCACTTGCTTGGAAGGTCGCTGATGAGAATGGAAAACTTAGGTATTATTATTGTCTCATCTCGTTGCCGTCCTCACGAGACTCTTACTGTATTCTACCTTCGGTTTTCATTGCCAAACCCACCCCCTCTTGATGCACAATGGATATGCCAGTGAACGTCCCTGTCGATGATCCCAACGCAGATACAGAATGGTTTGTTTCTACCCGGTTTTCCCGCCCTGTGCTTTCACTTTCCTGGTCCGTCTAATATGCTTTGCGTGGCACATACAGGAACGACATTCTTCGCAAGCATGGCATCATTCCCGAAAAACAACCCGATCCAGAACCCATTATCCAGGAAGCTTTACTCGAAGCCGTCAAGAAGGCCCACGAGAACCGGCTGGAGGATAAAGACTTGGATGAACTCCATGACTTGGAAGACGACGAAGATGAAGCCTTTCTCGAGAGTTACCGCCAGAAACGCCTCGCCGAAATTGCAAGCCTGCAGAAGAAGGCCCTTTACGGCCAAGTCTTTCCGCTCCAGAAGCCAGACTACGCTCGCGATGTTACAGAAGAGTCGTCCAAGGCATTTGTCTTGGTCAATATGACGTCTTCCCTGGGCACCAATGTCGAGTCTCGGGTCCTGTCTGAGATCTGGAGACAGGCGGCGAGAAAATTTGGAGATGTAAAGTTCTGCGAGATCCGCGCTGATCTTTGCATTGAAGGCTATCCCGAGAAGAACACGCCTACCATTCTGGTCTACAAGGACGGCGACATCAAGCGCCAAATTGTCACCCTGACACAGCTTAATGGTGTGAGGACGAAGCTGGGAGATCTTGAGCGACTTTTGGTTGAAGTTGGTGCGGTCAGGGAGAACGACATGCGACTCAGACGAAAGGATGATGACGACGAAGATGAGAAAAACAACAATCAAGACGACGATGATGATTGGGACTGATACAATGATTCCTTCAATTGGGTTGCAGTCTTCAACCTTAGCCATGCTGATGACTATGAACCCTGGCCATCGGCCAAGGGGGAATGGCGACGTGGATACCTATACGGCAGAACACAAGCATGCATCATTCCAGAGTTGCTGAGCCCTCCGTTTTCGCAATGACATTATTGGTTGCCCAACAAATTCCAAGACACGGCCACCGTAAACTGACCGCAGCTTCCAGGACTGCCACACTTATAAGGCTGGACTTTCTCCTGGCCGGGCTCGCTCACAGCGGTGGGGCTCTGCGATACCAAATAACACCATGGGATTTGCCGAAGCTCGCCGGCGCCGTGAACCACAAGGGGCGCTCAGAAGAGATACTCCGCCCGGCACATGTATCCCAGATCCTGAAGAACTTAGGAGGGTGCAAATCGTCGTCCAATGGGCGGTGATTGACGACTCGCATGCAACCCAGATGGGGCATCTTTAGCCACATGGGGCATCGTTTTGATGAGAACCAAGGGTTGGAGGCTCGCACATCTCCTCAGGTAATCAGATCCACCAGATCAGGCTCGTATCTGCCAAAGATCGTCATGGGTCTCTCGGAAAGAAGCAGCCTTTGCAGCAGGTACGCGGCAGGGTCCCAAGCCTATGTATACTTGTGTCACTCGTGGCGCCCACGTTGGGTGAAATGGGGTGAAAGGGTTCAGCTGACATAATGTCGCCAAGGCCCAAGGCCCATTTGTCAGAAAGACTTTGATCCACTTAAGTAAAAGGCTGAAGAGCGTTGCATGTAAATCTCCCCCCCTCCCCTTGCAGAACTGCATGCCCAGATAGCTGCGGCGATTCGGGGCATTACTTTGTGATAAAGGATCCTCACCACCCAAGAAAGTCGACACGTACACCTTCGGGTAGTATGTATGTCATTCCGTTATAGCTGGAGTGTTGAACATTTTGCACAAGTGACGCTGACAGAATCCCTCCAAATGCTTTGCAATTCGCTTGAGAGCTTAGTAAACCAAAACTCCAGGGCGCCAACGCTTGATCATAGCAAGTTTGAACATAGAAGGTCGACGGATAGGACAGAGGTGAGGCACCAGTTGCGGTGCGAAAGACGAGAGGAAAGCCTCATATCAGCTCGTCCCGCCCTCCGGCAACGGCGCTCTCGGCAATCGCTCGCCGGACATCACTCTCGAGGAAGATTGGCCCTTGGCCGTCACACCTTGCCATTTTTTTTAAACGCTCACAAACGTCGCCGACGTCCACCAGGCCCTTGCGGAAGAGCTCATGAGCTTGGATGTAGTCCCAAGTAGCGCCAGCCCCAAGCAGCGGCTCGCCAGTATCGTTGTCCAATGTGATGGTCCTTAGCGTGCCAAAGTGGGCATATTTGGAACCGATGTCGAAGGAGGAACCACTGCTGCTAGCCGGCGAGCGGTCTTTCGGGTGTCGATCGGTGGGCACAAACCCCAGCGGGCCGACCAACTCATCTGGCTCTTCCATAAATGGTGTCGGACCATTCGATGCCGCACCAGATGTGGCACGAAGAATCTCGTTCTCGGTTGCAATTTTTGCGAGCTCGCGCCGGAGCCGCTCGTTTTCGCCGTTCAGGGTCACAGACTGGTGTTGCAGGCTTGTCAGCTTGGCCTCGAGATCCTTCACGTGCTTCTCCTTTCGCTCGCGAAACGCTCTCTGACTGATGGTCACTGGTTAGAATTCATCTTACTCCCTCAGAGATCTACTAGTCAGTGGGTCTTACGCAGCTCTGTTTTGTGCCTTCCTTCGACTCTGCTGAGGTGTCAAGGTATCCTTCTCTTCGCTGCTACTTCTTGCGGCGGCTGGTTCGTCGGGCGTCATGTCTATCGCCGACGTAGTAAGACTGGTCATGTCGACTTCCGGCATAGATACCATCGAGTCATGGCGACCTTGGATCGGGGGAGATTGGGTGGATGATTGATGCGGCTGCGCGAGGAAAGTGGCAGGGTCATAGTGGAAGCTCTGCTGAAACGCCGCGAAGGCAGCGTCATATTGATCCTACAGCAACGGTTAGCAACCTTCTTGACAAGTCTCGTGGGCTGGGAGCAGCTAACGGTCGAAGGAGCGGTCCTGAACTCGTCCAGATGACCCGTTTGAGTTGTGGAAGGCGTATGAGGCAAGCCAAAGAACTGATATGGTTGCGGGGCTGAGGTGAAGTATGAGAAGTCCATGGTTCGACTAATTCGAGGCTGGGAACGTAGAATTGAAGTTGGGAAAACGTCGAGTCTGCGTCCTGTGGCGTCCCTGCAGATACCTTCCTTCTCTTGTATCTTAAAGGCAGTTGAACCAGATCTCCCCGCTGACAGCCGTGGCGGCGAGACTCAGTTATCGCTTTATGAAAGAGGGCTAGATCGAGGCAAAGGCCGACCACCTGCACATGCGTAGAGTCGCAATAATGGAGATGGCCGCGAGACGGGTGGAGGAAACAGCAGAGTGGCAATGGTACGCAGGCGTTTCACGGGAAGGACCAGAGGCGCAGTTGGGAGTATTCAACGAATTGTCGACGGAAGATGCATCGTGCGAGTTCAGGGGTATCGAGGACAGGCGCGAAGTCAAGACTGACAACCTTTCTAATCGGCGGGGTGGGCAGCAGCTGAACAGAGCTCCTTGTAGCTCTCCTCTGCTCTCTGCAGGAAACGGAGCAGGTGTGAGGCGACTGTCAGGGGACGATATGGAGAGTATTAGGATTCCAAGGGATTGGGGGAATGGGGAGAAAGGGGACCGTTGTGAGACTGACGACGAGATGGAAGGATTTGAGGGCGATCGCGCAAGGGAATCTGCAGGGCAAGTCTCTTGACTCTTGGGAGGAACATCTGTGGCATCCGGATTGGCCTTGTTGCACAGTGGGAGATGCCCGTGGCCGGGCGTGGAGGGGCACCGGGCCCGCCTAGTGGCCTAGCTGACTTAGTTAAAGGCCCTGTCCATGGCGCCAGCACGGTTTGGGTACTCGGTATACTGTGCTGGTAGAGGGGGTGCATGGTTTGGGCGGCCACCCCTTTTGGCTGAACCCGGGCCAATAGGTGCTTATCGGCGGGCGGCGACCGGTGGCAGCTCGTACCTAGTACCTAGTAGTACTTGTTGGACTGCGTACTCACCTACCTAACTACCTACCTACCTACAACTTTCCCATTCACCAAGTCATTATTTGGGCACACGCAGCCGTCCATTCTTTTCGACTCAAGAGCTAGGGCACCGGGCAGGGCAGGACGGCTCGGGGACTAGAACCGGGCATGGGATCTGCTAGAGGCCGAGGTGATCGGGGAGATGGACTTTCACGACCTCTAGGATTGCGACAGTTTGGAGAAGCCAGATGCCAAATGGGCGAGATGGGCCTGTACTGTACAGGGCTCCCTCATGGGGTGCTCATGGGTGCACTTGGTACACCACAGGCATGACTAAGGCAGCAATTAGCCACGCCTCACAGAATCCAGGGCCACCCGAGCGACCAGTGAGAAGAACCCCAAAGCAACGAGGGGAGGAAACTAATTCCCGGGCGAATACTACAAAACATGTCGAGGGGCCACCCGTGCTCGGTTGGCCTTCTCTGTGTCCTACGACCTGACCAGCAGCCCACCGTCCACCATACGCCACCCCTGCACCTAACGCCAACGGCTGCCGCCCAACCAAAGATAATCGAATGCAGAGACCAGGGGGATTGCAGACTGACTCAGCAAGAGTCTACGGCCGACAGATGGCGTGCCCTGCGACCCTGCACCCTGCTTGAAAGTCCTAGAAAATTGCCAGCCACCCACGGCGCGACGAAGCCTAACGATGGCTGTCTCCAGGACGAGACAATCGCTACTTGGTACTTCCGGAGGACAGAGAGACCCCCTACGGAGATTTCTTCAAACGAGGGACGAGGTCTCGAGTGCTCGTATGCTCTGATCCCGCCGTCGCGACTCCAGCCGGGCCGTCTACGAGAGGGACAGTGGTCGGTGAAGGGATCGTATTCATGGCGGTCCAGTCCTGCCGCACAGAGGCGACACTCTGCTACTAACTACTTGACTTGAAACGGATGCAGATCGTGATCCAAAGTCCCACTCCCCCTTTGAGGGTTCTTGTTACAGAACTGACTGATATAACCGTAGCCTTCAGGATCCTTCCAGCCAACGGCAGTTGAAATGTGCCCGTAAGCACTGCTCTTTTTCCCAGTCTCCTTCCCGGGTCTATTAAAGCCGAGACAGAGGAAGCTCAGGGGCCACTTCTTCAGCTTCCTGACGACGTGGGCGACAGTCAGATAGTGGTCGAGGATCATCGTGTTACTTGGCCCTTGCAAGCGAGAGGACCAAAAGCTGGGGGCGAAACAACGTGGAAAGCGGGACGGCCAGTCGCTGAAGTAAGCTTTCTTCTCACAGACGGTCACCTGGGTAGGCAGGACACATCTGGTGGCCGCTGTTCTGTCGAGATATCGTTAATTTTTTCCTTTTTCTCTGTTTTCTTCTTCTTGTTTCTCAGTGGCAAACGCAAGGCAGGTCATCGTTGGATAATATCTATCCCGAGTCCCTCGCGACACTTTTGTGCGGCTCCAGACGCACTGGTGACAAAGCACGGGCAAACTGGAGATGACAGTGCTCCGAGCATGGCCGAACGTCCCCAGAACTCCGAACAACAATATAAGTCTCTGCCCCCGCTCAACATTCCGACGGGCCTGCAATTTTGCGAAGGAGTATTGCCCGGAGGACCAACCCTATTTCTGCCGCTGGACAATTCCATCCAGTTATTACAACCAGAAATGCTTAGGCAGGAATAAGCCCCGGATCGCTGTCTGATGACAAGAGATGGTGTGCTCTAGTTGGAAGATCATCCGTTCATCGAATGAAGGCTCTGTTCCCAATCAATCAGCACTTGCCATCTCGCTTCGATAGACGAAGCGAAACTCGGGCCCGAGATACGGCGTCCAATTTCTCTTCTTTTGGACGTTGGGGATAACTCGAGACCTGACCGTGGAGGAGCAGCGCTCTTAGCATTATTGTATCCCTAGAGCTTCTTGACCGTTGGTGCCGCTTCTTCTTGCCGCAAGGGGAAAGAAAAAAAAGAACAGAGTGGTACATCTATCTTGGGAGGCATATCTGCTGGGGACCTGCAGCTCAGTGCAACAACGACGCCGTTGACATCATTTGAGGCTGCGGGGTCAGCTCTACCTGCTGCTTCTGCGTTGGCCGGGCTGCTGGAGAGGATGTTGTGGGTAGTTTTGTTGGCTATTCTGGTATCACCTGACAGGAACAAGCTGAATAGACATGCAGCGTTCAAGCAGGTGGCACTCGGGACTTTGCTTGTAATGGTCAAAACCCGCCACAGCCCCAACGTGCTCCCCCTGGTTGAACAGCGCTTGGTCATGCCTACAGCTGCAGGCTAGACTTTAGTCTGTGTCGACCGGATCCCAGTCAGTCACCAAGTATTCGTCTAAACCGTCCATGGTCTGCATGTCGTCGCTGGATATGTCGAAATGACCAACATTGCCATTTGCCTTGATTCGATCTCGCGATACACTTTTAGGCAGTGGAATATAGCCGTGTTGGAGACTCCACCGGACCATCAGTTGGGCAGGGGTGCATTTGTATTTCTGGGACAGTGAGACAATGGTCGGGTGGCCCATGCGGAGGGCTCGTGCAAGAGGGGCGTAGGCTTCTATCAGAATTCCATATTTGCGACACGTTTCGACGATCTCTGTCCGCGTATTGAATGCTAAATCCATGAGTTCTGTCAGTGTGGTCACTCCCCATTGTGTTCAGCCAACATCCATCTCTTATCTACTGAGGGGTCACCGGCGATATGGGGGACAAGATCAACTCACGGTGAACTTCGATCTGATTTACACAGGGCATGATGCGCGGCTTCGCGGCGACCAGCTCGTCCAAATGCTTGGTTCCAAAATTACTGACCCCTCCCAGCTTGACCTCGCCGTCCTGGATAGCATCTTCGACAGCTCTCCAGCAAGAGAGCCGAGCGTTTTTCCCGCCGTAAGGGCTGTGAAGAAGGAACAAGTCAATGTAACCTAGGCCGCTTGTTTCGACGGATCTTCTGATGGAGCGACGAGCAGTGTCATAGCTAGTGTTTGTGGCCAATTTAGAGGTGAAGAAGATGTCCTCACGGGTCAGGCCTGTGGTATTAAGAGACTTGTCATCGAGGAAGGATAAGATGGCCTGACCGCAGGCTCGTTCATTGTGGTACATCTGAGCACTGTCGACCCCACGATAGCCGGCTTCGAGGGCCCATTTGACTGCCTCAAATGCCTCTCGTTCTGACATCAAGTAGACGCCCAACTGTATCTGAGGAATAGAGAGACCATTGGAAAGAGGGAGGCGGGTGGCTAGTGAAAAGGTGTTGGACGCCATTGACGGTGGTGGTGGTGGAAGCTGTCTTATCCACAACCGACCGCTGCCGACGAGGTGCCCGGTTGAGAATTAGGTGGGCGCCGTGGTGGTGGTGGTGGTGGTGGTGGTGGTGGTGTGTGTGTGTATATATGTTTTCCTTCTCTTTCTCTGGGTTCTGAAATTGGCAGGACACCAACTCGTGGCGGATTCTTTTGCCGGCCAGGAAATTATTTGAATCGCTTGGAGGATCATCAGGATGTGATTCGTCTCGCAGGTCGCGAGGTGGTTCGTGTGGGTGGGAGGCTCTCTCGTGTTAATGCCAATGCCAATCCGACCTTCCCCGGCCCAGCATCCAAGACACGACATCAAAACGCCCTCAATGCCCGTTATCTAGGTGCACGCCCACACCTTGCTCTGCTAAGAGCATCAATTTCACTCAACCTGGAGACCAACAAGCCCATTTTTATCACTGACCATTCTGATTGAATCTACTGTTTCTCTGTTGTAGCGAGAGAAATCCGTCGTTCAACCCCCCTCCTCCCCGGAGCACATTCCCGCGCCTCTTCAGCTGGTGCTTGGACATCTTCACCGCTCCCCGTTTCCGCATGTCAACAACCCTGTGGTCTCGGCACGTAGCATGGAGGCATAGTTCCGTCGAACGTGTCAACATTCTGGTTGTCTGATATATCGACGCTGCGTGTCTCATGATGCGCCCATTGGATACGTTTGAGCTTGAGCCTGATGCCACTTCATCCACGACTGATCGCGGGAGGGAGACTTGCATGCCTCTCTTTTCCTCTGCAAAGCGCCCTCGACTTTGACGGAGCATTTGGCACAATCCTTGTGGCTTGCTAGCCAAGATGGCGTTCTCGTCGTCTTCATCCGAAAGTAATTTCAGCGGCCCGAGATCTGTTCGTGATGCAGCGTTTACCGGCATCAGTAGCCCTTCGGAGGCCGGAAGTCAAGGCAGACGCGGGGGCGGAGGATTCCAGTTCGACATCATTACATGGTTTCCCAAATATCAGAGCTGTCAGCGCTATTTTATAGACCATGCTCAACACGAGCCACTTGTCCAGGCATTTGCATCCTTCATCAACATCCTGCTCCCATTTCAGCGTCAGCCACACCCAGTCTTCAGCACATCCGGATCTCGGAGTGGCAAAGCGAGGCTGGATAGAGATCCAGGGAGAGCGTCTGCTTCCGAGGCAGCAGCAGCCACCTCTGCCGTGTCCCTCGTCCCATACCTGCGGCGTCTTGTGGTCACTGGTATGGATGTGCCCCAAGTATTACACGGTTTTTTCGGTGACGACTGGCGAGCAGGGGTCGGGCCGCAACGAGAGCAAGAAAGGCGGAACTACCTCTTTGCCGCCAAAAGTGGCGGCTGGGCATCGGTCAAAAGAGACTATGATATGCTCCCCTTGGAGACGGTACCCTTCATGCGGCCACTGTATGACCCGACTGACGCTGAGATTGACGCTGCCGAGAGGACCTGGAGTGAATGGCTGGCTCTCGAAGATTGGATGGTGGGCTCGCGTGCACCAGATGGCGATACAAATGAAATCTCATAGGGAGAGAGGATACCACGACTTTACCACAGATGTGTTTACTGAGCTAGCCCAGTCAGCGTTTAGGAAGAGGGAGAAATACGGGATCGTCATTATCAGGAACCATGACATTTATCATAGCGTTGCTGTCTGTGTTTTTAGCATTTCCTTTACCGGATTTTGCCTCAGCCTCGCCAACCATAGTTTGTTTTTTTTAGCGCAAGGCTGCAGCCGTTTTGGTCCGAGCGCGTCTTGAATCTCAGAATCTCAGAACCTGATAAAACTCGATCCATCACTGCATCCCTTTCGTTATGTTTCTTTCACGCCGGTGTTTCTAATTGTTCTCGTCTCTTGCAGTCCAACCAATTTGTCGCCCCATTCTCAGTCTCGTTTGCCACTCACTTTCGTGAACATATTTTGTGATTGTGGCCACGACATGATTCGCCACCATCTTCACCTGATCCGATCTGCTGTCACTATTTTCATATAGAAGTGACACGCCTCCAAGAGGGAAACACATGAGATGGCGAGCAACGCTCATATGTTGTTGGACCCAAAGTCGATAAAGAAGATGGCTAAGACGTCAGGTAAGAATGAACGCATTGCTCTTGATATCCCCAAACCCCGCGACAAACCTTGACCAGCATCAAGTTGTCTGCCTGGGTTCGGATAGACCACATGATGGTGAACCCAGATCAATGCGTTCTGTATTGTTGTTTAGAAGGGGGGAGGGGGGCGGGTCGGCGGGGGAGGAAACAAAGGACGAGGCTCAAAAAGAAGACTATCAAGTTTGTCAAGCGCAAGCACTTAAAGAAGAGTTCAGCCCAAAGTTATCTGAAACTACTGACAAACTGACACTCCTTCGCATTCAGGGATTCATGGCAGTCGTACGGCTAAGGGCACTCATACCTCCCACGAAGGGTCGCAGACTCTACAGAAAGCAGGCTCTACAACATCACGCTCAGTGTCTCCTTTAAACCCATCCAACAACATCTCAAAGCTGCCCAACGCATTTCATCCTAGAGCTCTCCTCGACCCCGGTAAATCACATCAGACTTCAAAGTCAGCGACATCTGCTTCAACTTCGATGGACCCTTCGTCTCAAGGAGGAACTGGTCAGATGGGTGGTCCCAAAAAATCCATGCTCGAAAGCCTGTACGGCATCGAAGATCGCCTCAACAACCCACGGAAAAAGTTGAAACTGAGTGTTGAGGACCAGCACGAGCAAGCACCAAAGATGGGCACCTCCTCTCACCGTAATGGCAACGGAATTGTCGGTGCATATATGCGACCAGATCCTGAACAGGCGATTGAAATGACGAGAAGTCTGGTGGATCTCACAAACGACGAAGAGGATGTCGATGACGATGAGGTACAAATTGTTTCCTCTCGGTCTCTCGCTGATCAAGAAGTATGCTATGGCCACGTCGCAACAGCCGCACAAGCCTACCTCCTCCCTAAACCCAAGACATCCGCAAACGCCTTCCACCAAGAACGAGAGTGGCCCGTTATGAGGTGTACGCTCATCCGCATACCGTCGAAGGACACAGTAATTGACGTTCAGGATCCGTGGGAGACGGCATTTGCTAGAGTCCACCCCGACTTTGCTGTAGTGCTTGCAATGCTGATGGACAACATGAGAGGGTTTCGGACGCAGGCGAAACTAATCAATCGGCGCAAGAAACCAGACGAATGGCCGCATCAGCCCTGCTCCGAGCAGCTCAAGATGGTAGTGAACCTCTACGGCCGACGTGGAGATGCCAATAGAGTCGGCCAGCTTCTCGGCCAGAACAACTATTTCCTCCGCTCACCAATGGCGTCGGAGCCTGGTATACCGATTGTCAACCCGCACGCCCAGAACAAGCCACTATTCAACAATACTCGAATCTCGGGCCAAGCGAGAACTTTGGCGGACACGCGAACTCTCGAGGAAGCGACAGAGGCGGTCTCGAAGCTCTTTGATTCTTTTGCCAATGCGAGTGGTCCGCTGGTTGAAACCAGTCCGCCAGAGTCTATCATTACTACCGCTCTGCTCTCCCACCAGAAACAGGCTCTGACATTTCTGCTGCGGCACGAGCAGCCACGTACCTTTGGCAGCGATGAAGCAGACAATTCCTCACTCTGGCGGCGGAAACAACGCAGAAACGGGGATGTCGCTTACCACGAAGTTGTCACCGGCATCTCTGTCAAGGACGAGCCCGATCAAGTACTTGGTGGTCTTCTTGCAGATGTCATGGGTCTTGGAAAGACGCTGGAAGCTCTTTCACTTATTGCAAGCACGTTGGAAGAAGCCGAATCTTTTGCGAATGAGAAAGTAGTCCGCGACAATGAGGACATGCGGCACATCATATTATCAAACACAAAAGCGACACTGATAGTCTGTCCGACCAGCACTGTCAAAAACTGGGAGGACCAGATCGCACAGCACATCAAACCTGGAACTATGAATTACCACGTCTATCACGGCTCCAATCGCGAGAGGAATCCGTACAGGTTGCTAGGGTACGAAATGATCATCACGACGTACGGTGTAGTAGCGTCCGAGTTCTCCAAGACCACTCTAACACAGAGCCCATTGAGACAGCTGAAATGGTTCAGGGTAGTGCTCGACGAGGCGCATACGATTCGAGAACAAAAGGCTCTCCAGTCTCAAGCCTGCTACAGTCTGGAAGCCCAACGCCGCTGGTGCCTAACCGGGACACCGATTCAAAATCGATTAGACGACCTGGGATCTCTGACGAGGTTCCTCCGCATGTATCCATACGACACAGCAGGTCGATTTAATCAGTACATTCGAGGGCCAGCCCAAGCGGGCGATCCGGCTTTCTTGAAGGCGTTGCGTGTGTTTGTGGACTCGTTCACTCTCCGTCGTCTTCGAGATCGGATTGACCTCCCGGAGAGAAAAGACTATGTTGACAAATTGGTTTTTTCGGATGCAGAGAGAAGGCTGTACGACTTCTTCAAAAGCATTGCTCACGTCCAAATCGAAGAGCTCACTCGTGCCAGGGAGAAGAACAGTGGTGTTCAGCATCACGTGCTTCGTGGCATTATGACCTTACGGCTAATTTGCGCCCATGGTCGGGAGTTACTCAAGGAGAAAGATCTAACACTGCTGAAAGGGATTAGCGCTAATGATGCCATTGACGTCGACGAAGATGTCGCACTGCCGACCATTTCAAGAAAAGCGGCCTACGAATCGTTGAACTTGAGGACCGAAGCTGAGCTGGATGTGTGCCGAAACTGTGACCGGAGTATAACCAAGGATATTATAAGGACTGAAGTGGACGACGAGGAGCAGGCGCTGCGATGCTTCATCCTCCCATGCTTCGACCTAGTTTGCGCCGACTGTTTTAATCCAGCAAAAGCATCCTTCGACAGTGTACCGGACAAGGAAGCTGTCACCTGTCCGTTCTGTTCCGCCCAGATTGCTGCGCAATACGTCGGATTTAGTGGATCCACGGCACAGGAGATTCTCGTGGCGCCAGACGACACCATTGCCGAACAGGAAGAGGAGGAGTGCGTGCAGACATATTCTGGACCTCATACCAAGACGCAAGCGCTTTTGGCAGACATTGAGCAGATGAACCAAGACAGTCAAGCGTTTGAAGCCGCCGGAGAAGCTCCTCTGAAATGTGTTATCTTTTCCGAATTTACATCGCACCTGGATCTCATTGGGAGGGCTTTGACCGATCAAGGTCACTCATTTGTACGCATTGACGGCACGATGTCTCTTAGCAACCGCAAGAAGTCGATGGATGCCCTCGCATCGGACAACAACATCAGAATCCTCTTGGCATCGATCAAAGCTGCCGGCCAGGGACTAAATTTGACGACGGCATCGCGCGCGTTCATCATGGAGCCGATGTGGAACCCAGCAGCCGAAGCGCAAGCAGTGGATCGAATCTATCGTATCGGACAGAAGCGGCCCGTTCTCGTCAAACGATACCAAATGGAAGACAGCATCGAGGGCAAGATCGTGGAATTGCAGAGACGAAAACAACAATTGGCTGACGTGTCGGTGAATCAAAATTACAAACAGCTGAGCAAGCAGGAGGTGCGAGAGCAGCATATGAAGGAGATTTTGGCGCTGTTCAAATGATGACGGGTCTCCTCGCAGCACTGAGTCTTGGGGCGAGTTGGAAGTACACCGCAGTTGCCTCCAGACACTGTATCACAACATGGCTGATGGAGTTGCCATGCAGGCGGAAAAGGAGATTTTGACAATACCACAAGGCGTCGATATTGATTCGCATAGGCGTTAGACACTGGAAACATCACATGGCTGGTCCAAGGCCCCAGTGAGCGGTTATGAAGCATGCAAGAGATGTACCCAGGCAGCATTTTGCAGCAGAGAGGCATGAACTCGATGACAGTTTTTTTTTTCTTTCTCTCTTCTGCAGACAGTGTTCGCTAGCATGTGGCTTGCAGGAATGGAAGTAGTGCGAGAGGTACTGTATGCTCGGTACCTGGTAGTTAGCGCTGAGGCCAGACCCGGTGGTTAACCAAACTACGCATGAGAGACCCCAAATTACGTCGATAGGTACCTCGATAGCTACGGGTCGTGGAGCGGTAGGCGAGGTTCCGGGTGTATGGCAAGGTGGAAAACCTGTTGCGCCCCAGCCATTCCAGTGGCAGACGCCCCCGTGGGATCGGATACCGAGCCTATCACTGCCCCTGGAGCCACCGTTCAATGGGCCTGACGCCACTGACGATTGCCCATGACCAGGTTCCTGCCCAGATTCTAGCCCCCGAGCCACCTAACCACGATTAGGCAGTGGGTATTAATGGTGAATGGGAGTGGGATGCAAACAACAGCCACCGACACCGCCGGCTGCCAATTCCCATTAAGAATTCGATTTCGCCGATCGTCATTGCGGCTAAGGACACCACGCTGGTGCGACTGGGGAAATTTTCTGTTCCCCTACCTCTCGCTCTTCATTTATTTACCTGCTTCTCTGTCGTTGCAAGAAGCTGCAGCTCTCCCTTCTCGCCACATTTCCCTCTCCGTTGCAGGTGCTGATCTGCGTGAACAGCAACCCTCCGATCACAAGATGGTTGTTGTAGACCACCATGAGTATCTCTGCGAGGAAGAGAAACGGCTGAAAGAGGACCGTGAGCGCACGAAATACTGGAAGAAATGGGGCCCTTACGTGGCTGAACGTCAATGGGCAACTGTGCGCGAGGACTACTCGGACAATGGTGACGCCTGGAGTCATTTCTCTCACGACCAGGCCAGGTCGAGAGCCTACCGCTGGGGTGAAGATGGTATTGCGGGTGTGTCCGACACTCATGGGCTCCAGAACGTTGCCTTCGCGTTTTGGAACGAGAAGGACGACTTTCTGAAGGAGAGGCTCTTTGGCCTCAGCAATCCCCAGGGCAACCACGGTGAAAGTATCAAGGAGGCACACTTCCATCTGGATAACGTTCCCACGCATTGTGAGTCGGACTGGCCGTAAATTCGAGCAACAATAAGCTGACTTCTTCTCAGCATACATGAAATACCTCTACAAGCTCCCTCAGAGGCGGTTTCCCTACGAGGAGTTGATCAAGGAAAATGCGAAACGTGGGAAGCTTGAGCGCGAGTTCAACATCATCGACTCGGACGCTTTCAAGGATAATCGCTACTTCGACATCTTTATTGAAACTGCAAAAGAGACGGACGATCCAGAAGAGTTGCTTTTTCGAGTGACCGCATACAACCGTGGCCCGGAACCAGCTCCGTTACATATCATCCCTCATATGTGGTTCAGGAACACTTGGTCTTGGGGCCGCGAGCCTGAAAAGCTCAAACCCAATATTCGCATGGTGGGACCGATGACCGCACAGTCCAAACATCACAAGCTGGGTCATCGCTTCTTCCAGCTGTCTCCGTCACCGGGCTGCGGTCCAAATGCTGATGATGTTCATCCACAACTCATGTTCACGGAGAATGACACCAATCTTCAAAAGCTCTACGGTGTTAAGAACAAGCAACCCTATGTTAAGGATGCTTTCCACCGGTGGATCGTCGATGAAGAGAAGGGAGCCATCAATCCTCGCTGCTCGGGCACGAAATGTGCTGCTTGGTATGACTTCGGCCAAGGCGACGGAGTCCCTCCTGGGGAGTGCGCTGTTGTCAGATTCCGCCTGTCGCGCAAATACGACGGCTACCTTAACGAGGAGCTTCTGGACGACATTATGGAGCAACGGCGGCAAGAGGCCGACGAGTTCTACTACAGAATCAGCCCCCTTCCCATGGCCGAAGATCTGAGGAACATCCAGCGCCAGGCCCTTGCCGGCATGCTCTGGTGCAAACAGCACTATTACTTCATCTGGGATCAGTGGGCGAACGGCGACCCTAACATGCCACCTCCCCCGGAGAACCGCAAGAACATCCGGAATCAGCATTGGAAGCACATGTACCTCGACGACATCCTGTCGATGCCCGATTCCTGGGAGTATCCATTCTTTGCAGCTTGGGACTCAGCTTTTCATTGTATCCCACTTGCGATGGTCGACCCAGAATTTGCCAAGAAGCAGCTCGATCTATTCACCCGCGAATGGTACATGCACCCCAACGGGCAGCTTCCGGCCTACGAGTGGAACTTTGGCGACGTCAACCCTCCTGTGCATGCATGGTCCGTTTTTCGGACCTTCAAAATTGAACGGAAAATGTATGGGCGACAGGATCTAGATTTCCTCGAACGCGTTTTCCAGAAATTGCTGCTCAACTTTACATGGTGGGTCAATCGTAAGGATTATGAAGGCAAAAATGTGTTTGAAGGTGGATTTCTGGGCCTTGACAACATTGGCCTGTTCAACCGTTCCGAGCCTCTACCTACCGGCGGAGTCCTGGAGCAAGCCGACAGCACAGGGTGGATGGCATTCTACTGCCTCTGCATGTTGAACATTGCCCTGGAACTCGCCAAGCATAGACGAACATACGAGGACATTGCGTCGAAGTTCTTCGAGCACTTTCTTTTGATCTCCGACGCCATGACATTCCGTGCGGGAGGTGAAGAAAACAGCTTGTGGAATGAGGAGGACGGATTCTACTACGACGCCATCTCGTGGGGCGGACCGTGGACCCAGCAAATGCGTGTACGGTCTCTCGTCGGCCTCATCCCGCTCTACGCGGTCCTGACCTTGGAGCCGGAGCTGATCAACAGATTTCCCAACTTCAAACGGCGAATGGATTGGTTCATTGAAAATCGACACGACGTTGCAGAACGTAACATTGCTTCCATGCGCAAAAGAGGCAAGGACGAACGTCTCCTTTTGTCTCTAGTCAGCAAGGAGCGGCTCGAGAAGATCTTGAAGCGAATGCTCGACGAGACGGAGTTCCTGTCTGAGCACGGAATCCGCAGCTTGTCCAAGTACCACGAAGAGCATCCCGTTAGCATGGATGTCAACGGCCAACAGTTCAAGGTTAGCTACGTGCCCGGTGACTCTGACTCTGGTCTCTTCGGCGGCAACTCGAACTGGCGCGGCCCCATCTGGATTGCCGTGAACTTCTTGCTGGTCGAATCACTCCTGCGGTACTACATGTTCTATGGAACCTCCCTCCAGATCGAGTGTCCCACAGGCTCAGGCGAATATATGCACCTCGGACACGTTGCCGAGGAGATCCAACATCGACTTCAGCATCTCATGGTGCGGGACACTGAAGGCCGTCGCGCCGTCAATGCAGGAAATGATACCCTCGACTTCGACCCGCACTGGAAAGACTATCTCTGGTTCTTTGAATTCTTCGATGGTGACACTGGACGCGGTCTGGGTGCAAGCCATCAATGCGGGTGGACGGGTTTAATGGCGAAAATGATCCACGACACAGGTATCAACTGTCGCTTACCGCAGACGCCCCGTACACCGTCCACTGCCGCCGCACACTATTTCGACGACATTCTTTCCAGAGGACTTAGCAGGAAAGGTACCTTTGTTGGCACACCCAATCCGATGCGGCGTTCCTCGACTTCACGCTCGATCGGCAACCGCAGCTCATTTGTCTCCATTACCAACGGCGACCACGCCAGTCGAGGCGCTGCGACCCCTGCCGTGATTCACGACGTGGATGCTCCCAACTCTTATTTCGAGGGGGCTGAAACTACTGCGACGGACTCCGACGCTTGGGGACAAGAGGACAAGCTGGAGAAAGAACGCAGAAAGAGCATTGCGGACAGTCACTACGACAAGTATGTCAGCGAGCAGTTGACCAAGATCAAGACGGATGAAAGCACCGCAGTGTACGAGGACGAGTTTGAGGCACAGTTGGATTAGATGAGTTTGAAACTCACGAGATTCTCGCTCAGACTTAGAGGGGACGCGAAAAGACTATGAGGAAGATGACAGGAGAGAGCGACTACGTGGCATTGTGCTGTGGACTATATATGTCTCCAGAGAATGAAGGTTTTTTTTACGTTAGAGCATAGATAGACGCAGAGCATTGATGTATAGGGCATGATCATGAGCGGGCATATAATAATACAGACCTTAATACATGAATACCCAAGCGCTGTTTCTTTCCTTTGGCTTGTAATGAAGATCCTATCGAGATGGATAGATTGAGGTTCGCATGAACATTCGCGTCAGGCTGGCTCTGGCCGGTGTGTTGGGCGTCTCAGACAATTACTTACTTCTTTGGCCACCTGCTCTATCCGTCCGTCCATCAATCATCCAACTCGTCTTCAGCACAGCTAGGGTGAAGCGGATGAAAGAAAACCTGGTCTACACAAGTTTTACGTATCCGTTGCGTTCGTTCGCATTCTCGTCTCATGTCACCTCATCTCATCGGCTGTCCACCCGATCTGTGGTACGTCGTATTCGTATCTGGGCTGTGGGTATAGTTCTCGTTATCTTGCGCGATGTCCATCCCTGCCATGACGGTGTCGGTGTCGTCGTGCTGTGGTGCCATTCCGTGCCGCAGCGCTGCTTCAGAGCCTCCTTCTGCCGTGAGCGGCCAGCTCGCATCGGCAGCATGGTTGAAGGGGTGGTGGACTTCGACTCCATGGACTGCTTGTGCGGTGGTGGGATTGTTGTTGTCGTCGCTCACACGGCTTTGCGCCGATACCTTCTCAAAGACACCATTGCCGGTGCCGGGCTCCACGAGGATGACTCGACTGTGGTCGTCGTCGTGCTGCTGGCCGCCGTTGTAGTACTCGGCAAAGACGCTTTCGATGCCGCCGCTCTTGCGTCCCTTGGAGCGAGTTGCCCGGCCTGCGCCATTGGGCTCTAGCAAGGCAGCGACCAATCCGGCAATGCTCAGCCGTGCTTGCACGTCCCGTGTCTTCCTGGGCTGACTTGCGATGGCCATGCCGGCGAGCATGATGCCCAGCAGTGCGTACAGCAGATTCAAGACGACCAACGTGAAGAAGGGGGCTTTCGGGAGCCGGGCGACGAGTCGACTTCGTCTCGTTTGCTCGGCGACGTTCCGTCTCCCGACCGTGATCCCGGCAATCATGCTCACCGCGGACTTGCTGAACTGCTGGGCAAAGTAATCTGCGAAAGCCTGAGACGTATTGACCTGCTGAGCCCCGCTGAAGAAGGCCGACTCGAGCGAGTTCTGAACGAGGGCGCGGCTCTCGAGCAGGGCCCAGCCCACATTGTTGGACAAGGACTCGTTCGCCATGGAGTAATTGCCCTCCCCAACGTTGCCGTCGATGGATGCGTACTCCAGCTCGTAGACCGCAGAGGTGCATTGGAAAATGAAGGCGTAATTGTATTGATCGTCGTCTTCCACGGCTTCGGGATCCTGAGAGAGCGCATCTGAAGTGGCGACCCGGCCGCCGGCAGCGAAGTAGAATGGATTGGGCGTCGCTAACTCCCCGTCTACAGTCCCGATGGGGTCCGCAAATCCGTGTTTTCGGAACATTTGTAGGAAGAAGCCGATGTTACTGCTGGTCCCGAACGAACTGCCGTTTCCAGCCTCGTAGGTGAAGCCGGTGTTGTTGTTGATGTCTCCATAGAGGCTGGGGCTGCAGTTGTAGGTCATCCCCAGTGTCATCTGGACTTCCCCGAGGGCACAACCGCCGTTGTATTGGCACCACTGGATCTGCTGAAGGTCGCAAGCTTTGCTGGCTGGGGAACATGTGGTACTCATGGCGTACGTGCGGGCCCTAAAGTCAAGACTGGAGTCACGTTGTGCCGACGTGAGAAAGGCGAAGTGCATGTTGTCTATTGTGGTGGTCAACACGCTGTTGGTCGTGGACAGATTCATGGAGGTGCGAGTTGCCTCTGAAACACTATCGAAGTGGATGGATCCCGGCAGTTGTAAGCCTCCTATACATTGGTTAAGGTCCCCAGGCGTCCATGTTTGGTTATAGCAGAGGGGTATGAGACCACGGCCGTAGCTGGCGGACGGCGTAGATGCGGGTGGTGAAAGGATGTCTAATTCCACCGTCGAGGTAGTGACATGGAGCCACGTATCGACCGCAACGATCGCGATGCTGCCCATAAAAATTAGCGCGTGTAGCTCTGGCCTGATAGACATATTGTTCTTGTCTCTACCTCAAAACAGTGGCTGCCAATAGACTCACGACAGTCATCCACAAGAGTTTGGTCTGCTTGTTTCGCCGCTTCCAGAAACAGTACTGTAGCCATGACCAGAGCGGTCCGATCCCTCCTCCAAGTAGACCTATGATCAACTTGAACTGATAGACCGTAGGAAGTGTGTCGACTTGTCCCAAGTTCGATCTCTTGATATAATCCTTTGCAAGAGGATAGGAGGTCAGAACCATAACAAACGCCGACGTGAGCGACGTGACAGTGCTGGTCCAAGACGAGACCGTGATCAGTCGTGTAGCACTGAAATCAACGTAGTATGCTGACTTGTTTCGTGCGGACGAAATGCCTAGCAAGTTCGCAGCATCCTCGGGGCTGTTGGATACCTCATAGCCATACACAAGGCCGATGAAGATGCCTGTCAACACAAGCATAGGAAGGCTGAGGCACATAAGAGCCCAAATTATGTCGGCGATTGCCCCTTCAAGTCTTTTTGGAGGCTCTCCAGATGCTGGTACCTTCTCAGAGTGCATGGGTGGATCATAACTCTCTCGCAATTCTCCAGCGCCTTCCTGGGTGCGAGTCTGATGTTCTCGAACATCTGCCGTCAAGTTATCGCCATCGTCGCTTTGTCGTAGCAGCGGCGCTGAGACCTGAGAAGCCATGTAACGAGATCCTCCCAACGACGGGGCTGCGGCTCTCTTGCCAGGAACTCAGACCTTGCACATGATAGAGTAAGACGCAGATGAGGCTCCTAATTGATGGTTCTCAACCGCTGGTTCGGCTGTGAACAGCAAGAGATGAAGAAATCCAGGTTGTTATGAGGGACGAGGACACCAGATGTAGGGTCTAGGTAGTGCCCATGCCGACAGTTAGGCTGAATCTGTAAGTAGATGTATAAAATGGCTAACCGCTGCGAGAAGGCTGTGTCCAGGCATCTTCGAAATCAAGGGTTATGCTTCACTCGGCCCTAGCAATGTTTCACTTACGCTCTGGTTGGTTTTCCGCCCCCAAGTACGGATGATCTGTTACACCCGCAAGGGAGTGTAGGTATCACACAAACCTCTGGCTCATCACTGGCGATCAGGCAGCCCATCCTCGAGGGGCCAAATCTGCTAGGCAGCCAACCAAAGTGCAGTGAAACCCGTCTGGCAAGCTTTTGGTTCTGCGGTGGTAAGTTTCGTGGGCTGGTATGTATTCTGCTTGGAAAGGCCCGGGACGCAGGTCATATTCGTTTCTCAAATCATCGAAGGCGATATGAACTTGAGCTCGGGATGCACCCGTTGATGGCGACATAGGGATGGCCAGCAGTCCATGCTTTGCCTAGCCAATGTTGCTCTATCTGGCATTCTCGAGGTTCGGATCCGCTCCCCAGTATCGATACATACCGTCTGAGGTGGGTGGACGAGATCCAGACCTGGGATCTGGCTGTTGCTAACTGTCTTCCATGGTCTTGCCAGCTTCTCGTGTTAAAGGGAGCTTGGATCTTGCTGAGGGTTCGCCTTGGCGGACATTGGATCTTTCTCGCCATAGACAGACACGGCATTGATCATGTTGAAGGGCTGAAATGGCTTTTCGGCGAATGGGGACTTCTTGGCCATTTGAATCCCAGTTCTCGACAACGAAGACGCCCGTGTCAAACACACCCTGCAGAGTCAGTGCTAGTGACGCTATACGAAGTCCTCCCGCATGTTTTGGCCAGGCTAGCTCGATGGTACCGTGGACCGTAAGAAACCGACTTGAGGACACTTAAAAAGGGTTCGAAGAGGTGAGCAACAAGCCGAGTCCTTGATCCCGACAGTAGGAAAAGCCGCCTTTGGCAGATCCTTGGATAAAGTAGAAGCTGGATGCTTTCAGTATGGCCAGGACGAAAGAACTGGATTGGTTATATACATGACCGGCCCTTCAGCATGTCTAGTGTCTCTGGTTCTCGCCTTCAAGAAGGTGTTATTGTGATCATCCCAGAGCGTGCCCGTCCACCAGTCAAGCCCTCGGCTTTGTCTCACATGCCACAAATCCCAATAACGAAGGATAATTTTACACAGTCTCCGTGAGCATCTTGTTCAACCGGGCAATCTTGCTTGACACACTGAGGTCAATGGTTCGCTCGCCGATCTCGACTACAAGACCGCCGAGGATATCTGGATTAACTTTCGTGACGACCTTCAGTTTCTTGCCCTGGCTGTATTCCGATTTCGCAAGGGCGGCTTCGAGGCGACGAAGGAGTTTATCGTCAAGTTTCTGTGGATCACCAGAATTAGTTCTTCTGCGCGCAACAGTGTTTCAGGGTCCAGATCTGAGGCTGGGTCGTGGGAAGCATGTTGCATAATGCGTTGGGTAGACATACAGAGGCGCTCGTTACGGTCAATTCTATCTCTCCTCTTGCTGCACTCATCAGAGTGCCAAATTTCTCGCAGACTCCCTCGAGCAAGCCCAGCCGGTTGTTCTCCGCGAGCGTTTGTAGGAAATTCTTGACGGTGTTGGCCTTGTCGGACCCCCCGGTGTGCTTTTCCAGTTCTGCAATGATCTGTGACTTGTCGGTATCAGAGAGCGTGGGAGCGGCGAGAATTTGGGGGAGTTTGGCATCGGTCTTGAAGATCTGTTCTAGACTGCTGAGAGCCTTGGCTGTGGGCTCCAAGGAGCCTTGTTTGGCAGCGGCCGTATACTGTTGAGCATGAACGTGTCAGCTTGAGATTCGCGCCCAGAGACGTCCCTGCATCCCTGATCTTTTGACAATGTATGGAAGCCGTGACGCTCCACAGCTGCGTCCAGATCCAAAATCCGCCTCTTGCAAGGAAACAGTCGACTGATCATACCAGGGCATTTGCGTAGGTTCCATCGAGTCCGAACAAAGGCACTGGAGGTTTCGTGTCAACGGCGGCCGGCGCAGCATAAGTTCGGACAGCTGTTCTGGGGACTGTGCGACGAGCAGCGGCGAAAGCTGGCCGCATCAGCTTGGAGGACATCATCTTGCCGGAGGGAAGTGGGATGCAAAGTGAGTTGAACTTGCAAAGGAAAAGACCGACGACCGAGAGCGGAGAGTCAAGACGAGCTCAGGACTTGTTGGAGCTTCAGATTGAACGATGAGGTTTGAAAAGCAAGCTCGTCCATCGCAGGATGGAACTAGTCCCGATGGGGAAACGCGGGACTGGGCAACATTATTTACTGTATAATAGATAGCTTTCGCTTTATTACATATAGTATAACCACGACTCTCCTTCCATTTCCATAGTGAGGAGATATCATGACGAGACGACGGATACCAATAGGGCAATTTCCATTCTGGCAGTCTATATCCCACATGTGACGACCGAAACTTCAACCTTGAACCACCTCGACGCACCACGCATCCGCTCCAAAACCCCAGGCACCTCCGCTTCCCAAGGAGTCATTCTTAATTCCGGACCTGATCCCATCTGTCTTCTTTCGAGGACATCAAGCGTACGATGAAAACACCCAGCTTGTCGCGTCGTCTTCGATCGTGAAGCGTAGCCCTTTCACGTCAATTTCGTCGTACATGCTGGAAATAGCGGCCCGAGCTTGTTTGTGCCATGGCCCTCGACCACCGTTGACTGCATCTTCTTTATTCCGCCAGAAGCCTAGGGATAATTAGCCTCCTGTTCGTGAAGGCCTTCGTCGTGCTTACTCACAGGTTGCCAGATTTCTCCTATCAGCGTCAGGCACTCCATACCAGTACTTCAGAAGCCCTCCACTCTGTGTGGCTTCGACATGGGACTGTTTGTCCAATTTGAACAATAGGTCCACGTCGATGTTCTTCTTGAGTTTCGACCTGAACTCGACGACGTAGAACTCCTGCCGTGTCCACCTATAACCCTCTTTGGCTGCCAAGGCCTTCAATGTTGCCATGAAATTGCTCCAGTCGAAGGCCTCTTCGTACGGGACAGTGGCATAGTCTCCCGAAGCTGGTTCCAGTTGTGTCGATGCGAGAGCAAGAAGCCGATTTGGTGTGTCGACAGTGTTCAGATCCAAAAGATGTTCCGGTTCGAGGTATGGTGAAACTGTGAGCCAGTGAGCGGATTCCGGGTCGACGTCGGACTCTATTTGATTCGCATGATGCTCCACGGAGACTCCAGAGAAGGAGCCATGTATCTTGGTCGAGGCGCGAGAGCCAGGTGCATTTTTATTGCTGTCCTCACTCGTCTCTGGCTTTTGTCTCGGCTGGGTGGCTGCCATTTGGAACTGGATCAAACCCTCCTTCACCGAGATGCGGATATTGTTGGAAGAACAAAGATATGGTCGTAATTGTAGCAGGAGCTTAGGGAGGTGGAAAAAATGACTGAGTGTTCGAACCTGTCCTGGAGATGGTATTGTGTGAAATGCGGAACTGATCACGCAATTGAGGCTTGTGGCAGAGGAAGGCACCACCGCTGTCAAAGAGTGTGACGCGAAAGAATCAGAGCAAGAAGAACACAAACATGGGCATCTGAGCTGGGGGAGAGTATATGGCGGTCAGAGGAATCAAGTACAGGCCCGTTCACTTGCTAGAGTCCATCTGCAGTGAGATGCATTTTGCCGCGCACGACTCCAGCACACGTGTCCAGCGCATTGCCGTCTCCTGCCGCCAGACTCAAGCCCCCTCGGACAGCTTCCTCTCGCCCACTGGACACTGGACACCGGACAGGACAAGCAATTGTTGACAAACGGCACGCGTGGAAGAGCGGACCATGGTGCCCGCTGCAGACACGATCAGAGCATGAAATGACAATGCCTTTTCGTTTCCTAATCGAGGCAAAAAATCACGGGAGGCCTCCAGTTATCAGAACACTCACCGATAGCGATAGCGGCAAGACAACCAGAAAACCCGCCGTTTGGCGTATGCTGGTAGCTCGCGAGACAGACAAAGAGAAGGTTGATAGCGTCCATCGATATCAGGAAGGAAACCAGTGCATTATATATATGGGGAAGAGATCCCATGCAGATAGACTGATGCCGTGATCATGCCATCTTAGGCGGGTTGTTTGGCTGCTGTTGACTGGGACCGCCATGGCACCAATGGGGGGGTCGCTAAGCATCCCATCATGCTGCTGCTATCTCTGAGCAAGCTGCGGCAGTTGAAATCTTGCCGGGCTGACTTCTTCCCCACGATGCAGAGATTGATGGGTGATTGGTGGGTGTTGGTGGGAAGTGGGATGAAAGTGCGTTGCTTCGGAGGCGCTTTTTCCGCCCTTGAGATTTTGCAGGTCGAAGGAGGAAAAAATGTCACCGACAAATTCGCCCTCACCAACCTTCGCCTTCACCTCTACCTTCACCTTCATCCTCACTCTTCTTTAACCACCAGCACGTCCTCAGCAACCTCTGTCACTCCAACTCCTCTTCTCCCCCATTGATATCCGTCATCATGAGTGGTGCTCCCGCCCAGAAGTTCAAGGTCGCCGACATCTCGTTGGCGGCCTTTGGCCGACGTGAGATCGACCTCGCAGAAATCGAGATGCCAGGTCTGATGGCAATCAGAAAGAAGTATGCTGCAGACCAACCTCTTGCCGGTGCTCGCATCGCAGGCTGCCTCCACATGACCATCCAGACCGCCGTCCTCATCGAAACCCTCAAAGCCCTCGGTGCTGAGGTCACTTGGTCCTCCTGCAACATCTTCTCCACCCAAGATCACGCCGCAGCGGCCATTGCAGCTGGAGGCACTCCCGTCTTCGCATGGAAGGGTGAGACGGAAGAAGAATACGAATGGTGCTTGGAACAACAGCTGAAGGCTTTCCCCTCTGGAAAAACACTGAACCTCATCCTCGACGATGGTGGTGATTTGACCGCCCTGGTCCACAACAAATACCCAGAGATGCTGAAAGACTGCTATGGCGTGTCGGAAGAGACCACCACCGGAGTCCATCACCTCTACCGCATGTTGAAGGGCAAGAAGCTCCTGGTCCCCGCCATCAACGTCAACGACAGCGTCACAAAATCCAAGTTCGACAACCTCTACGGATGCAGGGAATCCCTGGTGGACGGTATCAAGCGTGCCACGGATGTCATGATCGCCGGCAAGATTGCCGTTGTGGCCGGCTTCGGTGATGTTGGAAAGGGCTGCGCTCAGGCGCTCCACAGCATGGGTGCCCGTGTTCTCGTCACCGAGGTGGATCCTATCAACGCTCTCCAGGCTGCGGTCTCTGGCTACCAAGTTGTCACCATGGACGATGCCGCTTCGCAGGGCCAAATCTTTGTCACCACCACCGGCTGCCGTGACATCATTGTCGGAAAACACTTTGAGGTGATGCGCAACGACGCCATCGTCTGCAACATCGGACACTTCGACATCGAAATCGATGTTGCCTGGCTCAAGAAGAATGCCAAATCCGTCCAAAACATCAAGCCGCAGGTTGATCGCTACACGATGGCCAATGGACGCAACATCATCCTGCTGGCCGAGGGTCGTCTCGTCAACCTGGGCTGTGCCACCGGCCACTCTTCCTTCGTCATGTCCTGCTCTTTCTCCAACCAAGTTCTCGCTCAGATCATGCTGTACAAGGCCGAAGACGAGCAATTTGGCAAGAAATACGTCGAATTCGGAAAGACCGGCAAGAAGGAGGTTGGTGTCTACGTTCTTCCCAAGATTTTGGACGAACAAGTCGCACTGCTTCACTTGGAGCATGTCAACGCCAAGTTGACCAAGCTGACTCCAGTTCAGGCCGAGTACTTGGGATTGACTGTGGAAGGCCCCTTCAAGTCTGATATCTACCGCTACTAGATGGTGGGATGTTGGTCGAGGGTTGCCTCACTGGCTTTTGACTGATTGCATATGTATCGGCGCTGAGGTTCTTTTTTTCGGGAAAGAATGTTTTCTAATGCTCAACGCATAGAAATTGGAGGGCCTAGCGGTATGGTCATATTGACCTTCTTGTCCAAAACGGAACTTACGCACGAAGCTCAACGACCTTGGGACGAAATTGATGAGGCAGGAAAAGTTCGGGACACGATCGGGCCCTTGAAATGATATGGTGCTTCGAGTTCCTTGTTTCGAGAGGAAGAAATCTCGGATGAGAGATGGGACGGAGAGAATGTCCTTCAACGGACAATTGCAGAAGCTTCATCAGCTTCTTCAACAGCTAGATACCCCGAATAGATGCACAAAAGAATATGAGAAGGTAGAACTGAACGAAAGCTGAGAGAGTGTACTTTTTGGTGGCATGACAGTGGTATTCACGTGGTATTCACATGGTATTCAATGTCCCCGTCGTTGTCGCTGGAGTTTCATACAGTATACGAGATACACACAGTCCTGGCCACTCGATCCCCTATACCGTATACATACAATACCGCTTCGACCTCTAGCACGCTCCTCAGGATGCAGCTTCTCGCCAGTCGCATCCATCCTAGCCGTTACCATGTGAGCCGAGACAATACGAAGCTGTTTCTGCCTCAACCAGACCAGACAGCCTTGTGCCGGCCGCAGTCAGGACTAGGCACCTGCATGGAGCGGCTGAGCGTCTCCTGAAGCTCATTCGTGGATGGGTGCGCCTGATTTGTTCGCAGAGGCGGCGGTGTCTTGGACCTCACGCATTCACTCACGGCGACAATCAGGGCTATAACCCTCTCTCACCGTCACATGGAAGCCAGCCCAAGCTTACAATCATATCAGAGCTACGACTGCCGGCCTCTCACGGTAACAGTATACTTTTTTTCCTGCTAAGTCACTCATATGGCATCTCAAGCTGACGAATCGATGGATGGTGGTCGCGGGCGCCAGCACTATTCTGACCAGCCTGATCTAGAGAGAAAAGGGGCGCAGCCTGAAGTTGCTTCGATTACCAAGACGTTGAAGAGGCTTTTCCGGCAGATACTCGCGCAGTGTCGCAGAGACTATGGCTCCGGGGAAATAACGGCAACAGCATCTCTGAACGGCGCCAGCCGACTTTCAGAAAAAGATACCTCGCTCGACAAACGAGCAAGACAATGCTGCTTTTTGTGCGTGCGCAACCGAGACAAAGTGTTTGCCATCATTGTTCCCTGCCTCAGACCGACCAGCTTGTTGCGACAAGCTGTGAAAAACCGCCTTGAAGATGCGGGCCTGATGGCTATTGAGAGCGATGCTGCGGTCTTCGAGAGATTGCACCTGGCATGCTTCAAGTACTACGGTGCATGGAAGAGGTACCTCCCCTACTACGGAGTTACTAAGGTGGAAGAAATTCAAGTGAGTTACTCATCCACCATGGCAAGGTCTTACTAATTATCTGATACTACAGTTCCGAGTTGCTGGAAGGGTTGGGAGGGACAGGGCTTTCCCAATTGTCGCGTCTCTGCTAGACATTGGAAGAATTCAAGAAGTGCTAAATGACATGATTCTTGAGAAACGAGATAACGATGATTATGATCCGTGCCTTCTTTGCAGCGCCGGCTTCGGCCACAGCCACAGCGTCTTCTGCAGACGTGCAATGAAGTCGAGGGGGGACTCACTGTGTATTATGGATCTGTCGCCGCTAGCTCACCGTTACAACAAGAAACTCCGCATGCTCGACCTCCTGACAAAGTGCGGACGCAGGCCATGGGAGGCCAATGGCTTGCAACTGGTTGACGGAATGGCTGGGGGGAATTTGATATACCAACTCAAGTAAGCCGTGATGTCTGCTCTTACCGTAATGTGCCCGCTAAATTTTTGCAGGGGATCATGTGGCGTTGAGAAATCTCTCGAACGTCATTTGTTTGACCAGACTGAGGAGTTTCGTGGCCTGATGTACACAGTGGGATGGCAGACCGATCGGCTGAAATATGAGCTACTACCCCGTGCGGCTCACTGTTGGCTCGTGTTTGCGGTTGTCTGGCTGTGCATCGCGCTCTGGGGGGGATTGGGAGGAGAATGGAGTCTTTCATTTGCTTTCGGGCAGCTGGTTTTTGCCAGTCTTGCATGTCTCTTTGCCCACACGAGAAACGGGGCTTAAGGATGAGAGTTCCATGGCAAGAATGCTCAAATGTGCTGGAGAAAAAGAGCACGCCTAGTAGGAGCATTGCCAAAGCCAACCGGATTGCAGAATAACAAGGCTGGAATGCAAAAGGGGCGCCAAGAATGGGGGAGGTTGAACAAAGCTATGCACACAAGACAAGTGATTGAAACAAGATGATGGACTCGAAGCTCTCGTGAAGAGACGTTGCCCTCCTTTTGACAAGATAGCGCGGTTGTCAAACCACAATAATGGCCCTTTACTACTTGCTATCCAAGGTGGTGGCTGAGGGTGTCGTTGTCTCTGGACCAATCAGAGGTCTGCCCCATTATGTACTGTCACAATATTTCTTCCTCCTTTTGTCTGCCTCCATCATGGAATGCTTCATGCTCAACCACCAACTACCATGGAACCATCTGTTATTCCAGGCACCATCGTGGAATATCCCTGACGGAGAAATTTCTGCTCGATCCAATCTGCAGAAAGATCTGGACTTCGGGAATCCGATCCAAGTGTTGTGGTGTATGGTGTCGGAGGGAGAGGTCCTCGTTTTCTTGACAGGATAGGCATCTGACGGTCTATGATAATCTCAATGCGCGTCGACCTTCTGCTTCGAGCATTAGATCGTCGAGCCATAGCACGGACTGGCAGATTCAAATATTCAGTGTCGACATCACTATCAGGCTTAGCCGTCAACATGACTGGGCAAACACATCTAGAACATGAACTTAGCGAACCTGTATCAACACCAGAGGCACCAGGGACGCCAGAGAAACCGACATTGGGAAAGGTAACAGCGAAAATCCAACACAACAGGCGTCCCACGCACTTTGTCTGCTTCCCACTCGTTACCGATCAATCAGTCACACAGCTCTCTAAATCCCTGGCCTACTTCAGGTCGATCACCACGCCTTTGCCTTTGGCAGATCGTGATGCGACTCCCGAGCGAGATGATGGACACCAGACTCGTCGAGACTCCGCAGCACCTGGGCAATCCAGCAGTGAAGTACGGGGTCAATATGCCCATGAAGCATTGAGAGTCATTCCAGAGCCGGCGCATCGCCCGCCTGGAACGTTCCACTTGACACTGGGTGTCATGTACCTTCCCCACGAGGAGGACTTGGAACGTGCGGCGTCGCTGCTGCAGAATATTGACTACGTGGAACTACTGAGGCGAGCGGAATCCGCCGAGAGGGACGAGGCGCAAATGTCTGTGCCGGGGGAAAGGACCAAAAAGACCTCGAGACGTGGAGCACGCGAGGACGCCAACGACGTGAGCCCAGACAAGGAGACGCAATTGGAGGGGCAAAGAGGACCTCGAGGACTCCCACCTGGAGCGGCCCAGACGCCCTCAATGGAACCACCGAAGGCAGAAAACTCATCGTCTATAGCAGAAGAGGGAGGTCAGAGCAGTGAGGCGCAACACGATGCCAGGAATCCGCAACCTATCGGCACAGGCCAGTCCGATACCCAACAACGACAACCAACCAGAAACCCAGACACCTCAAGCCACGGGCCAGACGAGAAAGGAACGCTGTACCAGGCAGCCCAAGAAGTCGGGGCGATTCTGTCTTCCCCAGTCCAACCACTCAAATCCCTCAGCCGAGACATCTCACCACCACGGCGGGTTTCTGCACGACTACTCCAAGACGACGACTCTCGAAAACAAGCCCTGCCGCATCCCCTAACCATATCCCTGACCTCTCTGGGCACCTTTCCCTCGCCGCGCTCGGCCCGCGTCTTCTACGCACATCCCCACGACCCGACGTCTCGCCTGCACCGATTCGGAAACCTGGTGCGCGACATCTTCCGGGAGGCAGGGCTGATCACCGAGACGAGACCATTGGTTCTGCACGCCACGGTGGCGAACATGATCTACGTCAAGGGCAAAGGGGGGAGAGGCAGAGGAGGCAGAGGAGGGAGACGAGGTGGGAAGGGCAGAAATGGCGACGGCGGCAACGTGGATGCACGGGAGATTCTGAGGCTGTTTAACCAGGGAACTGATACGAATGCGAGGCCCGTGGGAGTGACAGCAGCAGCAGTAGCAGCATCATCATCGTCGTCGTCGTCACGATCAAGCGTCCGTGCTGGGTTCCGTGACGGGCTCAACGAATCCGACCACAACAACGGGGACGTGGACGAGGAATCATCAGCAGCAGCTACCATGTCCACCACAACCACAACCACTCCCGACAGGCCCTTCACGTGGGCGAGGGACATCACAATCCGCAGCATCCGCATCTGCAAGATGGGCGCGGAACCCTCGACCCTGCCGGGCTGGGGTCTCGAGTACCGCCCCGTGGCGGAGAAGGTGTTTATGCCGGAGACGCGGACTTTGGGGAAAGGGGAAGGAGAAGGAGAAGAAGGAGAAGAAGAAGAGGGACAGGACTGACTGACTGACTATATGTGGGAAAGGGGGGAAAGGGGGACCAAAACCCCCATCATCATCATTATCATCAATCATCCGCGGGTGAAGGACCGGTCGGACATGATATCTATCTATCTATCTATCCATCCATCCATTCGTCCATCCATCCGTCCATCCATCCCTCTATCTATCTGTAGACAGGTCTGTTCTAGATTTGAAGCCAAGGAATGTGCCCACAGTCAGGGAAAAACAGACAGGTTTGTGAATATCTATGGTCCGTCAGTAGGCAAGTAAGTGAAGGAAGTAGGAAGTAGGAAGGAGGTAGAAAGGAAAAGGGGAAGGGCGCAGGGGCAAATGGGAGAACGGTATATGTCCCATCATCATCAAGCCGTCAAGCCATCAAGCCATCAAGCCATCATTGTCGGGGAGGAAGATCAGAGAAATAAATAAATGAGTGTTGTTGGAGATATCAAAAACCCAAAACCAAATAAAAAAACCAATTAAAAACATATTAATTATATCCGCATTGATCTCTCGGACGGACTATGGAAGGAGAAACATACCTCCCGTCCGTGCGACAGCACAGGCAGGAGGGTACATATACATATATATATATATATATATGATGGTAACAATATGTCGTATCAACGAACGTGTCATGCATGCATGCTTGCAGCTGGCGGAGTCTGTCTGTCTGCCTGGTCTGCATGGTCTGTTTCCTTCGTTCATCCGTTCCTCTGTTCGATCATTGCGTTGCGTTGCGGTGCAGGTTCACAGATTCACAAATTCAGTTCTGATCTGGTTCGTTCATTCGTTCGTTCGTTCCAGCGTGGATTATCCTCCAAAAAAACACTGATTGGCGACGAGGACCAGAGAGGGCGAGGCGAGTCCGGCTGGCTCGACAGAATGTCGAGAGAGTTCGCGTGCATCGTGTCGTCCGTTACATCGATTGAGGGATGGATAGCTAATAGGAGGACGTCTCTGAATCCCCCCAGCTCCCTTACTTGGGTGGTCCTCCCTCAGACCCCTCGTCCGCTTGAGCGAGTGATTGGGATATAGACCCGAATCGGCGTTCCTGGACTCGTCACTATGGCGTTTTAGGAGTGACTTCTCAGAGTGAGCAGTTCCGAATGGTGTTTCCCGGACTTGGTGAGCACATATGTCTTCGTGCATCAAGGCGAAGGGAAATCAGGACAAGAATCGTCCCCCTTCCCCCGAAAGGAAAACGCCCGCGGGAGTAAAGAAAGCGCCTTCGATCCTGTAGTCTTCCTGCGTCGTTGTAGTCGAGTTCAGGGAGGAGCACGACCCGTCTCCGTATCTGGCAATGTCTGAACTTTGATTCACAGGGCGTGTCGTCGTGGTCGAGCACACAGTCGCAAACCTCCAGAGTATCCTGGCTGCGGCTGCGGCGACTCCAGCACCTCTCATCGCATGATCACCCCACACAGCTTGGTCTGTTACTATCACCCAGCGCTCTTTTCTCCTCAGCACAGGATTATTGATCCTTCGGATCCGGGCTGTCACTTGTGGTTCTTCTTGTTCTTCTTCTCCTCCGCGCCGACCAGGTCTTCCAGGTCAAAAATGACGCGCACCATCAAACTGCAGCTGGGACAGACGGCGATGTCCTCGCCCTCCTGCAGACTGCCCAGGGAGATCTCGAAGCGGTCACCACAGGGGCACGGGTAGTGGTAGAGCTGCAGGGTGGCGTCGTAGGTCATGTCCTCGATCTCGATTTCGTCGTACATGTCGAGGTCCTCGGCCTGCTTCGCGGCGGACGACGAGGAGCTGCCGCCGCTGAGTTTGAGCGTGGTCGAGGCCGCGGCGGCGGTGGTCGTGGCAGCAGGCATGATATTGGTCGATAGAGTGCTGGTAATGGTATCACCTGAGAATGGTAAGGGAGGGAGTTGGGAACAGTGATCTCGTTGGAACTGGACTCGTTCTCTTCAAAGGTCCGTGGCAAGCCGAGCGTGGAGGAGTTGACCGTGTGATACAATGAGGAACAGCAAAGGGGACACAGGGAGGTAACTGTCGCTACGTGGAAGTATTTGGTGACGAGGAGTGCCGGAGACAACGGATATGATGCTATCCTGACGGCTGCAAGGACAGTCATCGAGCATACAGAGTAGAGAGACGAAAAGTCACGAGGGGGACCAGACGAAAAAAAAGTCTGCGGGGAAAGAAATTGCGGGGAATTTATTGGGTGTGAATTTGCGAACGGTGTCTAGTACCTCGTTGTGCTCCTACAGCAGTGTGCGCAGTGTGCAGGCAAGGAGAAAGTTTCGTGTGCATGAAGGTTCATTTCCCGTCCTTCTTCACTCGCTTGATTTGAACGACTCGTTCACACCTACACCATGCAGGCATGCATTTGGATTTTTCTTGAGAACGCGGTACCTTGCCAAATCCCTTTCTGCAAGGACAGACTTCAATCCCGTAGGCGGAATGGTTCTCCCTTTCTCGCTCTCGTAGCTTTTGACAAATCTCATTGCCAGGATCAACTCCAGAGCCTCAGAATCCGTGATCGCCATCTGCAACATATTGCAATTTTTTTGGCCTGGTCTTGATGCCCTAACCAGCAGCTAACACGGCGTACGAACTCCATCCACAACTCGCGAACCATCGTGTCAAGAACCTCAAGCAGTCCTCCTTCAGCGGTATCTCCAGAGCGAGAGCGTGTTGTGTCTCTTCCAGGTCTTTCTCCGTCCAGAGGTGGTCTTGGTGTAACCGTGGCCCTTGCCCAAGCCGCGGGACTTCTTGCCTGTGGCGGTGAGACCTCGGGATTCGCGGTGCTAATCGAGAAAAAGTCAGCCACACCAATATCCTTTGTCGGATGCATTGATCGATCCTCTGCAGGATAGGTCGGGTTTCCTTACCTTGTGGACGGGGTTCACAATCCAGTTGATCCGGGGATCGCGACGAATGGCCTTGTGGCTGGGGTCCACGAGAATAATTTCGTAGTACTTGTAGGTCGAGTCCTGGTTGATCCAGTACGAGTTGAGGACGCGCAGGTTGGCACAGCGGCGGCCGACTCGCTCTTCGGCAGTGGAGCGAAGAGAACGCTGGTACTTGAGTTGGTTCACACCCTGGTTGGTGGGTTTGCCTGCACATGACGCCCGTCAGCAATTGGATTCTGCGCCCTGTTACCTCACCGGCGGGGTTTCTCACCATAAGTAGCACCCTTGGGCACGGGTCGCTTGCGACCTCCGCGGCGCACACGGATTCGGTAGATGACATAGCCTTGCTTGGCCTTGTAACCCAGACGACGGGCCTTGTCCGGTCGGGAGGGACGAGAGGCGCGGTGGATGACGTTCAATTGTCGGAGCTATATTATGCACTCTCAGCAACCGTGTTCAACGAGTGTATAGCAAGACACGTCTCCAAAACGAGAATGTGCCACAGACACGAGACAGAGCAAAGAGGTTGTGTTTGTGTGTGTATGTGTGTGTGTCCACCAAACACCTCCTCTTGTCTCTGCCCCATTGTCATCTCAGGGAGTCTCTTACCTCCCAGCAGCGGACTCGGAGAAGGAATCGAAGGACATCGGATTGCTTCTTCTTTTGAAGTTCTTCGACGTATTTGAGGGCACCCATCTGGAAAGAAAGGACTGTTAGTTGTTGATACGACGGACCACCCGCACAGGACCTGGTTTACCTTGACTGTCGCACCTCGCAAAGGACGGTTATGGTGGGAAAAGAAAGCGTCGGGAGAATGAGAATTGAGGACTAGATCGGCTCTCATTTTCGACGGCGAAGTTTCGTGCGCAGGCTTGGCGGAGTTGCAATCTTGGCACTGTGTCCCACCAATCAGAGGCCGGCCCAGAATATGTATGTATTATTCGTTCCTCAGCTCCTCCTCCATACAAACTACACCTCTCGACCTCTACCGGGGACGTATTATTACATTATTACCTCGTGCGCCCCTGATGCATACTCGACTGATAGCAGACCCCTCCCTCCCACCTCCGTAGTAGTTACCAGACTCCAGAATCAACGATCACTCGCTTGTCCGTGTCCCGCAAAGCAGAGTCTCTCAATAGCCATTTCTGTGTCTCGGGCGATATTTCCCCATCCTGGCGTCTGCTTCGACACAGCAGCCTCTTGCTGATCCGTTCCGTGTGACAAGAGCATTCTGCCCTTTTGTTCCTCCTCGATTGTGAGGCCATGCAAATCCCTGACCTCGTGAAACTTGTCGGCCAGAAGCTTCTCGATCTCCATGCCTGTGATCTTTTTGCCCGCCTCGATGCTACTCACGCTAACTCCCTTGTCCTTCTCAAAGGATGTCCTGGTCTCCTGCAGTCGGGATGTGTAGGCCGGCCGGCCGGCGAGCTCGTCGTAGGCGAACAGGAGGGCCCCCGATTGCTTCAAGAGATTGACCATGGCGTCGCAGTACATCTGCCCTTCCGCCCCCAGAAACTGAACGTGAATGGGCGTAGGCTTGTCAGGAGGATCGCTGGGGAGACCACTTGCGAAACCTCCAAGGGCGGATTGGAGAAGCGGTGCAATCTCTGCCTCGAATGACTGCTTGTCCCAGGCGCTGAAAACATTAGCTGACATCGCTCTACGCAGTCCGAGATATGAAGTCGAACCTCTCCTCCTTGATCGCCGTCAACTTCTTGTTCAGCCCGGACTGCCTCTCTCTGATCACATTCGCAAATTGGATTGGCCACGGGTCGGCTGTATTGAGCTTCTCCCATATCTTGTCTATCTTCTCTTGGTCGAACCTTCACGGCCAGTGGTCAATTGACAGCTGCCACGTCGATCGAACTGATCAGTCACCTACGGTCCATCTTCCGCGTGGCTCTCTGGCCGATTCTTGTTGTCCTCCGCTGACGATGATCCCTCTGATGGCGGCACGATCTCGTCGTCGAACTTGACGGATCTCTGATTGGACCTGGAGCTCTTTCTCCGCGAACTTGAACGGGAGGTGGTCTGCCCTGGGTTGTGTTAGGCGCCGTGTGCCTGGACTGAGAATGCGAAGGATGAAGCTACCTGACTTTGCTAAACCGCCAGCCATGTCCCTGGGGTCTAGTGTCTACGGAGGCGAGCGTTGTGAGTCGACTGGAGGGGATATTAGGTGATGGGGGGGTTATGTTCATGTCATGGGAGCAAGTGGTGGCAAAGTCACATACAACTGTGCAGAAGCAAAGAGAGATGTCAAAACTCGAACCAGCAACAAGGCAACTGTCGCAGACACGAGCAGCCTCTCATATTCTCTTCTCCATGCATGTCATTGAGCATTGATTATAATCTCCATCATGTTGTCATGGACCTCCATAGCACTCTGGTGTTGGTATTATACACAAGCCAACCTGCAATGTAGAAATGGTACTCTCTCTTCCTCCCCTATGGTCAACATCCAGCTCACTCTGCACTCAGCTCCATCTCAATTTCCGCCTCACACACAAGCACCACCGTCATGTAAGTTTTGGTCTCTCCACCCAGCTCGGTATTATCTCATCTTTCTGTATCCGGCCATCCATAAACAATCTGGTTTTTTCAAGGTCTTTTTGTCCAATCCAGCCTGACCAACAAATTTTTGATGTACGAAGCAAAAAAAAAAAAGCAAAATCTTCAGTCACCGTCCAACAAAATGGAGTGCAATGCGTGTCCCAGCATAGAAGCCCGTTCATCAACAAGTCTTATCTTTCAGCCATTTCCTCCCCTTCCCAAAGCGCAGGTCTAGTTGCCTCCCCGTGAAATTCCTTGAACCTCGTCTTGCTGAACACCCACTTCTACGTTTTTGTCATCCGGTCATCATATGCAAGAATTCGTCCGAAATAAGTCGCAAGACAAGCGTCGTTGTCCGTTGCGTTCGCGCCGAGGACGCATGTCCGGACTCAAGAACCAAGCGAGAGCCCTTGGAATCGTCCCATCCAATTAACATCCCCGGGCGGATTGGAAGCTCTTCCTCTAAAGTCGGGCCGGCTGCTGGCGAAATTAGGCGCATTAGGGTTGAGAGAAGGGAAGGGTTGACCGTAGAAAGACATGAAGGGGTCCATTTGGCCTTGCATGTTTGGAGCATACGGCGATACCCCCGGTTGCAGTTGTTGAGGTCCTGCCCCAACATCGTGGAACTGATTATAAAAAGCGTTCCGCATGCCCGGATTCTGGTGGTTGTTGAAGTTTCGATCCGCGTCAAACGTATCTCCGAATGGCGTCGTGACGGCCTGGTGGCCCAGGTTGCCGGGCTGCTGTGCCTGTTGCTGCCGTCTGCGATGGCGTTCATCACCGGGAGCCGTGCTGTAGACGGGGTGGATACCAAGCGAAGCGGTTGGGGTCTGGAAGGACGCAGGGTTAATGGCGGACATCCAGATTCGCGTCTTGTAGATCTTGAAGAGATCAGTGACCAAGTGATTGAAGTTGATGTAGTTGTCGGCAAAGTAGTAGAAGGTGAGCTTCTTGCTGTCCCTATTGGGCGTTAGTCAAGGCGTCCACACGGGTCCGGTTTGGTAGGGGGCAGGGGGGATGTACATCTGGAACTCTGCATCAAGAATTTCCATATTCAACCGATGCTCAGCAACCTTTTGCTGACATACCCGCTTGGCTTTGGCTTCATTGCCTTCTTTGTCCTTCAAGGCTTGGATCTCGTGGTTTTGCGCCAGTCGCTTGATCATCTTTGGCTTGAGGTCGGGGCCTGCGGAGTCGTGAGGGCCATGATGTCCTTGAGGGCCCATGCCTCCGACCGCACTGCCATGTCTCCCAGGAATGCCGTTGGGGTTGACGACATTGGGGCCGCCGTTTCGGCTCTGCATGGAAAACATCATCAACCATTTATAATGTTCCTCGGCGTAGTATTCTTTGTAACGGCGAGCGTCCTCCCACGTCACATTTGTATGTTGGACCGTGCCCAGATCGGTGCCACGGTCCGCCTCAACAATGACCAGGTCCCCCACGTTCACGTGGAGACCAGTCCCCTCTTGGATGTAGAAGACATCTGAGCGACAACATTTGAAGTTGACGATGAAGAGCGGTTGCGCCGCGGGTTCGAGGTACGGGCCAACCCCCAGAGGTTGCCCGTAAAGTTGCGGATCGCGGTGGTGCTGATGGACTCGGGCGTCCGCAGCACGTCGGGTGGACTCGGTCGTGTTGAAATATGCGGCTGCAAAGTAACGGTCACGTAAGTACGTGTTATTCATTTGATCCTCGTTCGGATTCACGAGCGCCACGGTTAAATCCTGGGAAAACTTACGATCATCTCCTTGGGATAGTGCTTGGGATCCGCTTTCATACGCCGTCGCATCGTCTTCGCGACCTAACCAATTAGCCCCGGGAATTGCTAAAAGCAACAGTTGCAGCATGTGCTCACCGTTCGAGCTGAAGGATCCGTGGCGAGTTGGCACGTCAGCGAACGAGTGTCGGCGGCTCTGAGGAGCTTCTGGGATCGGGCCAAATCCAAGGGAAGTCTGCCAATGTGCCTTCTTCATTCCATCAAAATTACGATTCTCGGTCGGGGAGAGCGACTGTCTGTCGGCGAATCCGAGGGGTTGTTCACTCATGCGACGGGCGTTGTGCTCACGACCAGGAAATCCGGCGAGGTCTTCTCTATCATCGATGGCAGTCTCAGTCTCCTCTGGGACAGCGTTCCGGAGGCGCGTATTTCGAAACCCCGGGGGCTGAAGCGGGGCCGTCGTGGTGGTGGTGGCTGTTGTCGGGAAACCACGGTCACGATTCTGAGCGGCGTGACGAAGCTGGGCGTTCTCCTTCTCCAGCCTCTCAATCATTCGCGCCTGTTCCGCACTGATGGCTTCGGGGGTGATGTTGCCGCGGTGATCTTCTTCGTCGTCTTCAACCTCTCGCAACCGACCAAGACCACCGGCCTCCAACACGCCCAGCCCACTGGTCCTCGACGTCCGTCGCTGCAACGGATATTGACTTCCAAGTCTGTTGCGCGTCGCTTCAACCGAGGTCGATATAGGATTAGTCGGCGGCGCCGTGGTGGTGTCGAGTTGGCCCACAGAGTATGACTGTGAGCGGTAGGTCTTGGGCGTCGGCTGGAGAGGAATCGAGAACGGAATGCCGCCTTCACCATTCGTGGGCAGGACCTCCTGGAGTCGGGCCGGTGGATCTTTGCGACCATCTTGACTCCAAATGGTGGGCCAGGGATACGACGTCGTCGGGTTAGGCCACGCTCCGGGACCTGTAGCGTTCGGATTTCCCCAGGGCAAGGGCTCTGCTCCAGGGGTTCCTGGATGGGAGGTGGAAGGGCTGTAGGGACCAGTGATAGAAGGTTTGCGATTCGCGTTGGCCGACGACACATCGTTGAGCCATGAGGTTCTTCGCACGTTTCTGTTGGACTTGACATTGCTGCCCGGGCCAGACTTTACGTGGTCAGGCTCATCGTCTGACGAGGCCAACGCCTCGGAATCGGGAGTCGACCTGCCCAGGCCGGGATTAGATTTTTGCAGGAGAAGCGACGCAGATGCCTGGTGCGTGCCAAAATTTCCGAACGCCGGCATAGGCGCGCGAGTCGTCAGACCCGATTTATTAGGTGCGTTACTCATGATGGGTGAGGATGGCAACGCCGGAATAGACGTGGGATGGCACTGCTCTCCTCTCGGTCAGCAAACAGGTATCACTATCCAAGGACGACTTTTGGGATCCAAAATGGGCCTAAAATGGTGCTCGAGGAGAAGTGGTCATACAACAACAGCCTGATTCGTGTAAGGAAAATTGTGAGGTGGATTGAGGAGGATGAATAGCTCGAGTCCTGGGCGATCTCACCCACCAAAAATCCAGATGGTAGTTCTGACCACTTCCACCAACAAAGGGACAAGATCATTTCAAGATGGATTTGATGATGAATGATGAAGACTTGAAAACTCCAACTCACCTCGTGGTTACAGCAGAGACATGGAGAGGCTGGCGGTCTGACTTAACATGTCGGGGTACGGGTACGGCTGAGTAGGGGCGCGGGCGCGCCTCGGAACCAAGCCTCCGTCGTGGAGGAGCTGTGGGACCTTCTGGGACAAGCCGCACAGAGCAGAGATGTGCAGAGAGGGGATTGATGAAGAGCGTGCAGAAAGATCTAGCGGCGTGGGCGACGACACTGGTCGTCGCTATCTCGCTGTCGTCGGCGAATAGTTCGGGATTTGGGCCTAACAGCAAACGACCGGCCCGCGCCCAGAGCAAATGGCTGGAAAAGTCAGGTGATTGTCTGAGGCCTGTTGGCGAAGCTGTCAGAGACAAAGACAGGCAAGGAACTATGTCACCAGAAAGTGGGAACGATTGATGGGGATGGAAAGAGATGGAAAGGAGGAAAGAAAGGGCGTGCCTGATGGAGGTGGAAAGATGATGGTAGTATTGGGTGGTGATGAGTGAGGTGTGTGTGTGTGTGTTTGTGTGTGTGTGTGTGTGCGCAAGAGTGAGTTATTGAGGCGGAGAAGGTCGTGAGGGTGTGAGGAAGGGTGATGAATGGGCCCTTTGAACTTACGACGAACACCAAGGCGGAGGGAACCGACAGACAAGGAGAATGTAGAGAGAGGGACGGAGGGGACAGATGGACAGAACAAGATTGAACAAGGACGGGGGGCT
Organism: Fonsecaea erecta; assembly: GCF_001651985.1. Classification (NCBI taxonomy): domain Eukaryota; kingdom Fungi; phylum Ascomycota; class Eurotiomycetes; order Chaetothyriales; family Herpotrichiellaceae; genus Fonsecaea; species Fonsecaea erecta. The sequence continues at coordinate 4,141,118 of NW_017387245.1, read as the reverse complement.
TTTTCACCACAACTAAGAACAGAGAGATGTGCCGCCTTCCCCGGATTATGATGAACAGGCTTTTTCGCTTAGTTTCTCACGCGACCACTTCGTTTCGGGAGTGTTGCTTCGAGGGTCTGCGAGGGCGAGGGCTGAGGAGTTCATCTCTTGGGAAAGGGGAATGGAATGGGACAGAGAGCTAAAAGTCTGGAGCCCGAAAAGGCGGGAACGGGAACTGGGAACTGCTGATGGTCGACGGTTTGATGGCCCAAGCGGGGGAAGAAGGGTTGGCTTTCTCTCACTGGCTCGCTGGAGGGAGGGGGAAACCGCGATGATCAACTGGATCGAACGGGATGGATCGAATAATAATGGCGTTCGAGATACTTTGTTCGACGGTGGCAGCACGTGGTGGCAGCCAGCAGGAAAGGCACTAGGCAAACAAGCACACCGAAACGACACAGGCACCCAGACAGGTGATAGTCACATCGGCTTCAACAGTCAAACAAGAAAACCAGTCCTGGCAAACGATGAATAGGGCACAAGCCCACAGAGCAGAGAGCGTTCTAGCTTCTGGAGAGAAAAGAAGTTTCAAAAGTTTCAAGCTGTGTGGCCCTCGTGGCCCTGGTGGCTCTGTGCTTGCCTGGGGGCGGTTCTGTTAGTCAAGTTTAGCTGGGGCCCGAGGGTAGTAGCGGGTGCCAAAGGATGCCAATGGGGCATGGGCCAATTCAACCACGCGGTTGACCCCCTTGCGGCGTTGACGCCTGTAACCTGGAGCTTGGAGCTTGGAACCCTGGATGGCAGGTGCTCCAAAAGTCACGCCATTATTGAGATGCGGGCTCTGCGTAACAAAGTAGCCTTTTCCCCCAGCCGGGGGGCCAGGATTGAAGAAGCTTTGAGTTTTTTGGGACGCCAGGAGCGGGGGGTGGGCCAGTGGCGGTTTGCGGAGTCAAGCCAGAGGGAGAGAAAGAGGACGAGGTTGACAAAAACGCAAATAGGAACGAAAGATGAAGAAAGAGAGGGAGGGGAGACGGAAGATGGTGTAGACGCTGGGCGTCACTTGGGCAGAGATTCGTCACTTACGCACAGTCAAAACCCCACCCAGGCGACCTGGCAGGGGACACTGGCCCTGGCACTATCACTGTCACTGTCACTGGGGACCTGGCACCTAGCCACTCCCCCGCTAAACTGGATGACCGGGGCTTTGGCTTGAGCACCTCCCGCCCGGTTGCCGTGCAGGTCTTGGCCCTCGACAAACCCAAACAGCAGCTGAGGCTGTCACGTTGTGTAACCACGAGAGAAACATTGTCGGGCAGGTGCATCATCAATGGCAGAGACACAAGTGGACAGGCACCAAACAGAACTCGTATTGAGCAGTGATTAACAGCAGATCATGGACTTCAATGGAATATCCCATGAATAATATCAATCAACTCCAGGGGTCTCTCTCTTCCTCTTCCATCCTTCTCCTCTCCTCGTCCTGCGTCCTGGCACTTCCCACCTCGTCCTCCGTAACTCTAACGGACGCCATGATGAACAGGGTAGCGGGTTGTGTTGTTCAACACTGGCCAGAACGGGTTGGCTTCGACATCCCTTGATCGAGATGCGTCCTCTCCCCTCAACACAACCAACTGCCACCCTTGATTGACGCTGACTTGCATCAAGCCACCGGAATTCAATTCAGCATTTTGCGGGGAAATCAGTCACTCGTCCGAATTGCGTGCCCTTCACAGAGCCCGGAAGCCAACCAAACACGCCGGGCGTCAAAGCGCTCAAAAGCATGTGCGCCCTGATCGATGCTACTTTTTGACTATCAACCACACCAGATGTACTGTACTTCGTACTTGGTTCTCATGACCAGGCAGACTTGCCTCGGTTGGTCCCCCTCGTCGTTGATGCTCATCTCACCCACGGCGCCACGTCCCAACGACGAATGGGATCATCTCTGTACATAGGTGGGCGACATATATCCCTCAAAACGTATAGGCCAGCCGTGTCCACCTGACATGTCTCTTCCCCCCATGACAGCTGCCCAGATACCCTATCTCGATCCTTCAACCAACGCCTCGGAGATCTTGGTTCAGTGCACCGTTGCCACCATGATGACCTCCCCACTGGGTGCGCGGAACGTGTCGGACGGTCTCGCTAGCACTGGCGGAACAATATTCCCTGTAGGACAACTCCTCTTCTGTCTTGGAGACAGGGACAAGGCGTAGATCGCCAGACACTGAAACTCATTCTGGTCAATCGTTCCCGGTGAGATGCCAGTTGATTGGTGATCACACATTCAGCAAAACGGTCGTCCATCTCAGAGACACCAAACTTCATTCAGCGAAATCGAGACTGCCCTTGCCCACCGTCGAAGGAGCGGCATCGATGCCCTTTTGCTGCCGGAGCTTCTCCTCGAACCTGGCAAACTCCTTCATGGCAATCTCTTCCTCTTCATCCAGCACCTGGTTGACGCCCTTGACTTCTTCAATGTAGTGCATCAGCATTGACTCGATGCCATTCTTCAACGTGACCGTGCTCGAGTCGCACGTTCGGCACGCCCCCCTCAGTTTCAGATTCACCATCCCGTTTTCAAATCCGCGGAACTCGATGTCCCCACCGTCTTCTTGGATCGCTGGCCGAATGCGCGTCTCCAGCAGCTCTTTGATCATGGCAACCACCTCGTCATCCTCGTCGTTGGGAGCCAACGAGTCCTCGCCGAGTCCTCCTTGGCCATCTTCTGCAGACGTAGTTTTCTCTACCGTATTGACTAGTGCCTCTCCCGATGTGATTGCCTCGGTGATCAACGCAAAGATCTCGGGCTTGACGTGCGCCCAGTTGACATCCTCAGCTTTTGTCACCGTGATAAAATCGGGGCCGTAGAAGACCGACGTAACTCCGTCGACGTCGAGCAATCGGGCCGCGAGGGGAGACGGGTGAGGGGCAGCCACTGTCGACCGAGGAGAGTTGTATTCCAGAAATGTCGAGGGGAAACCCTCCGGCAGGACAGGATGGTTGGGGAGGAACTTCAACGCCGAGGCATTGGGCGTTGGCTGCGTCTGTATATAGATTGATCGAGTTGCGCCAATAATAGAGGTGGATGTTTTCTGGCCTGGCCGCAAAAGAGGCCGTCGACGAGCCTGCGACGAGGTGATAGGGGGAATGCGGACGGAGTGATGGGCGTGGCGGACACAAGCCGCATGGGAGGCTGCGCTCAATGGCGGTTTTGCACTCCATGCACGTAGTGACCGAGAAGGTAGAAAACCGCGCATTGTATCGGAGTCAAGGATATGTACACGTTCGAGTATAACAAAGCGCCAGAATTGTTGCAGATATGGTATGTTTGTGTAGGTATTGATGGCGGTTTCTAGCTCCAAGATTCCAGCAACCCGATTTTCTTTACGGAAGGGAAAACCTTTGAATGACGCAACGGGGGGAGGCCATTGTCACGTGCCACAGCCCCGGCATTTGTCATCCTCGAACGCCATATCATCACCACCCAATCAATCACGTGGAGAGCAAATTCGTGGTATTCGAGGTCTCTTTTCCCATATCAAAGAGGAAATATCATATTCCAACGACCAGGACTGACGAGCACCATGTCGCTAAAGCCTTGCAGTGTATGTCAAAACCCAGCCTCCAAATATCATTGCCCCTCATGTAGGGCTACAAGGTGCGCTATTTCATACTTAGGATTACATTACTTGTCATTAACCTTTTTGTGAACCAGCTGTTCCTTGCCATGTTTCAAGACACATAAGAGCCAATGTGACCAACCCGTGACCAAGAGTGACATTTCAACCCCTAGAAATGCACCTCCGAAGACAGAAGCAGCTTCAGTTGAGGATACGCCTCTTGCCGATCTTCTGATCGAGGATCCTAGGCTGCAGAATCTGTTTCAACAGTACCCGGCCCTGCGTGCAAAACTTAAATTCATCTTCGAAACCACCATTGCCGACAATCGTGAAGGGGATCAGCCGACATCCTATAACCCGCAAGGACATAGGTCTCAAGATACTCCGCAGAAACGCATTGGTCGTGCTATGAGGCTTCTCGAACGCCAGTTGGACTCAGATACAGCCGAAGCATCAGGGATAATGGCATTCGCAGAGCTTGTGGCAGATCTGGAGTCGAGAAAGTCGGAGAAAGATTCGAGCCACGCCAGGGCCCCTCTTTAAAGTGAGGTCTGCTTCCAATGGATGTGGGCTTAGACAGCGGGGGCGTTGCTGGACTTTTGGGTATCTTCTCTCGAACAAGTGATCATTTCCTGGATCGAGCAGATGCTTTCGAAGGGGCCACCTTCTCCTCAGGCTCGTCGTCGAAATACATGTCAATCAGCTTTTCAACAGGCGATCTCCTCTGGAAAATGCTGAAAATACTTCTGCGCCGCCGCCGGGGTGGGACGCTGCGGTCATCATTCGCGTCCAGTAAGCTCGAATTGTCCAGCTCCAGTGTGGTGGACACCGACTGCTGGTCTTCCTCGTCGTCCGAATCAAACAAATTTAGCAGAGGAGGCCTGCGCTTTTTGTATCGGTGCTCGAGTGTCTCAGGGCCGTCCTGAATGGCAAAACTTTCCATCTCTCGGCGTGCTTGGTCTTCTCTAGGGTCGCTCAGTAACAGTGGCGTCATAGGAGGATTGGAATTTAAAGTCGCGATCGAGGTGGACTGGGATAACGCAGGAACAGGCGGTTCGTCGCCTTGGGCGAAAAGCTCTGCCGCTTGGCTGGACCAGAGCCCACCGTTTCTTATCGACGGGCGTGCGTCGCTGGTTGTCATCCTCCTGCGGGCCATCGGTCTGGGAGGAGAGGTCGCTTCTTCTTCTCGCCTCGTCTCTTTATTTGGTTGTTTCATGCTTGAAGTTCTTGGCGGCGCTGTCCAAGATCTCGGAATTGCTGGACCGGGTTCGTCATCTTCGGAGAAGTCGTATTGGTGATAATCACTATGGTCTTCGATTAGACGTTCGGGCAGCTGGGCCAAGTCCTGATTCTTGTGGGGACTTGATGCATGAAGACTTCCTTCCGTCGGGGGCGATGGTGATTGACGCTTGAAAGCAAATATCTGGTGGGAATGTTCCGCGTAGGATTCTCCTCTCTCCGAATATCTGCTGCTGCTGCGCTTTAAGGCTAGTTTTGTGGGCAAAATCTGCTGTCCTGCCGGTTGTTTCCAATTTCCATACACTGGTGTCTGCGAAGCCTCTCGGAATGCGTCCTGGTCGGGCGGCGGGGTTCTGGTTCGTAAGGAGTTCTGAGGCGCTGCGCGGGCGAGGGGAGCTGTCAAGGCCTGTTCTGAGGAAGTCGTGATGCTTGTGATCTGTCCCGGTTTCCACTCGTAGGCAGGATATGATGTGGACGGCACCTCGAATGTGGGCAAAGGTTCGGTCGCTTCCAGAGAAGGACTGCCTTCAAAAGAGAACCTCTTGATATTGATGCCTTCGGATTTCTCGGAAACGCTCCTCGCTCGCTTCAGACGGTCCTCCACTTCCTGCATTTCGGCCGTGTACCTGTCCAGACGCCTGAAAAGTGAATCGAGATCCAGATCATCATTTTGGTTGGTAAATGGCGAATGTGATGAGTTTGATGCGGTCAAGTCGCCGGATCCCGTCTGATAAGCCGCCATCCATTCCCGAGTCCGCTGCATCGCCTGGCCGATGGATTTGCTGCTTGCCCTGGCACTACCTCCTTCCCCGTGGTCGCCAGAGTATAAGGACGACATCTCTTAGGTTGAGAGGATGCGTTAAAATTTGGCGAGAAGTCGAATCCACGCGCTCATAGTAGCTGATGCCAGGCAACAATAACAACCGTTCGTTGGTTTATGTTGGAATATACTTGACGCGTCGAAAGGAGGTTGGCGCGCTCAACTGCCACGTTTTTTCTCACCCACTTTTTTGAGCTCGAGCGAAAGTAAGCGAAAGGGGGGGTGCGGACATTTGTATGAAGCGAGGCTCGACCAAAAGCGATGGACAAATCTCGTTCCAGCTCGGATCATTCGAAGCCACCAACGGCTGGAAAGGAGAGAGTTCCTACATAGTAAGAGTATAACACCAAATCGGGCATAGTGGGCGCCATAGAGGAGGAGAGCTGAATGTCCCTTCTAAAACGGTGAACGGGTGGCTTAAAAATTGGTGATAGACTTGTTGGCGCTGCGGGGCGGCGCAGAGACATGAATCACACTGCACTGAGCACTTGATCAAGCATGAGTAGAAAACTGGTGGCAGAGACAACTTACTCGTGTTAGCTGGTATGTGGCATTGAAGTCTTTCAGAGTGACATCAACCAAGCCCATGAGGGGCATGCAGTCTTCGGAACACCCATGGCATTCGGAGTATTCGCTTGTCTAGGAGTGATAGGGGGATGCCTAGAACTGATGGAGAACAAGTTCTTCGACAGCTTTCGCTCAATGGGTTAGTGAGCAAGGAAAATGGCCATCACCGCGTTGAGTCGAGAGGAGACGTCACGCATCAGACGCCCTCATGAGATTGGAACGAGGCTTGTTCAGCGTGATCTTCAAGAGTCATGGTTTGTGTCTGAGTACCGAGTACGGAAACCATCGTGATCAGCTGTCGTCTGGGAAATTGCAGCACACGGACAAGAAGCGTAGGTGTGGCAGAGGCAGAAGACACTGCTTAACGCCGGGCAGACGAAGATTGAGAGGCTGCAGCAGCCAAAGCCAAAGCCCAAGCCTCAAAGCTTTTTCGGGGAGGGCTCTGAGCAGGGAAGAGGGGGAGGTGGAGACGATGGTTGCAGGGCTTGTAAGTCGAAAGCCCCCTGACCAGGATGGACTCACAGCTACTGCAGCATGGCACGCATGGACACCGAATAGCAGAGGGGTGAGTAATCGTGAAGCTGTGACATCGAGAAGGGTGTCCTGTATGTGTGTAGATGAAGCACACACAAGGTAGAGAGGAAGGGAAGTGAAAATGACCTGATAAGTCGTGCAATGAAGGGGAGTTGGAACGTGACGGTGACGGTGACGGTGATGATGGTAGGTACATAAAGTAGTAGGAGGGAGGATGGAGGGGTGACTGCGGCTGCTCCAGCACCACCACCAGCACCGCCAGCACCACCACTTACTCCAACCTCCAAGTTGTGGTGATTTGTGCTGATTCTCCGGAGACCAGAGAAGAATTGCAATTGTAGATCACGGAGCACAGCCTTTTAATATGTATGTCGCTCACACCTCTTTAATATCCGCCCATGTAGGCACAGAATAGGCTCACGTCGGAAGTCAAGTCCCTTCCTATCTCGAAAAATTTCCTGCTGGAGCAATCTCAAACAACTGGTCGCTGGGCGCAGGATGGCATTCTTGCCAATATTCTGATCGTGCATAGTGGCGGCGGGTGGGAGCAGAACAAGTGGTTCTGACTAGAGCCGCAACTGGGGGGTTGCTTGCATGTCGGCGGCCTAAACACCCTAGGGAGCCCTTAAAAGAGGCCGCACTAGCCCCAAGCCGGCCCCATCCCAGCGGCTTAACCAGCATTAACCGACTCCCCCGCCAATGGCCTCACCCATGGTCCTGCCGCGGAACCACCAGCCTACAGCGACCTACAGCAGCCCGCAGCAGCCCGGCAGCTTTGGCTGCATCCTCTAAGCAGGCGATGTGGCCTCTATTGCTGGCTCCCGGTCGCCTACTACTGCGTAGTTCCTGCATCGACCAGCATTGACTGGTGCAGTACCTGACGGTCGTAACCAAAAACTTGACTACTGAACTTGTGCTTTTTTACATGGGGCCGAGCTTCTCATCAACCCTCCCAAAACTGAAAGGCTTCTTTTCTCTGCACCCGACACTTTTCCTCGCAGCAACAGCAAGCAGGCAGGCAGTTTCATGCTCCCCTTTGCAACCGAACCTCGCAATCCAGCGTTACTTCCAAACTCTTCTTCTTCCCCTTCTTCTTCTCCTTCTGGGACTCTTCTATCTTCCTCCCCAACCTCGACTTCCACCCACAGCTTCGGCCTCAATCTCATCTTTGTCCTTCCTCCAAGGTCTCACCCACTCTCCCAAAAACTCGGGTCCATCTACCCGCCTGGTGTCTCCTCCTCTTGTTGGGCCCAGAACCAAATCGGATTGAAGTCGACGGGCTAGATTGCCCTCTCCACTGAGCCAGCCTCGGGCCCTCTCAGATATCCACCCCTCTCCGCCGATACCTGACGAGAACGGACCCTCCTCTGCTAGACCTCACCTGCTCCTTCTCAATCCTCCCTCGATCGACCCTCGCTTCTGCTCTCATATACCCTGACTTCCTTGACGCTCGTTCCTCTGCCCGAACCTGGTTGTTGGGACCACGCTCACTACCCTCACCTGAAACCGACAGACGATCACCACCAGCCGAATCCCGCCTCCCACCTGCTGGATTCGTCTAGTCCCCTTTACCATATCTTTCCTCGACACGGAGCTCTGCTGGCACTGCTAACCAGATTCGTCTCCTCCCGACTCCCGCTAGCCCATCACAAAGACCCATTGACTTGGTGTCTTGATGTCCCAGAAATCCATGACCTCCACCAGTTTCCAGCTCTCTGGTCGTCAATCATCTGCAACGTGTGGTTTGTCAGAGGTCCAACCTGAGCTTGTCAACCACTTCGGTACCAGTAGTTATGCAGTGATTTGAACCTGACCCCCTCCCAACCCCGATCCATGGATTCCCGTTCCACAAGGTATCGATCACTCGATGCAAAGGCTGTTGAGCCGCCTCCCAGAGTCAGGGAACGGCACAATTCGGCCCCCACAGTTGATCGACGCAAAGACCAGCACCAAAGGCGTCCCTCCGCCGTTATCAAACCCTCAGATGCCAGCCACCGAAGCTCGAAACCCCATGCCCGGGTCGACTCTTTGACTTCTCCAGACCGTGGCACAAACAACCGACGCTCAGATCGCTCCCAACTTTCTGGCTATTCCCTCGAGGCGAAGCTCCCGAACAAGGTACGTCTGGCTGATCTTGTTTCGCCTCTCCGACTAGTTCCCATGGTGGTACCAGTCCTCGGCAGCTATATTGACCTCGGGTTGTCTCCAGGCAAGTGACTCGGAGTCGACCTCGTCCATCAACTTGCTGGTGCTGGGCTCTCGCAACTCGGGAAAAACCACCTTTATTCGAAACTCCATTGGTAAAGATCGGTCTCGTACCTCGATTGAAGTTCGCATCAGAGACAGGAGCTATCAGATCCAATTCTTCGAGTTGCTCTTCGACGATGTCGACTTCAGTAGCGAGCGAAGAATCGAATGGCCTACATACATAAACGGGGCTCCTCTGCCCGAGATTGATGGTGTATTTTGCCTATACGACGTCTCTGACAAGGAAAGCGTCGCCGACGTCCCGGCCGCACTGAGTAAGTACCATCCCCCAACAGTATACCCGTCCTAAGCAGACATATCTTCCCCGACCAAGTCTGATCTCCTGCTCACGACGTCGCTAAAGCTTCCATGACCAATACCGGTGTGCCTTGTATGCTTGTTGCCGCCAAATGCGACGTCAAGAACGAAGCCCGTCAAATCAGTCCACGTTTCCACGAGACCATCCGTCACAATCTTGCCAAGGTTGCCATTGCCGAGATTTCCATCAGATCCCCAGAGAACACCAAGCAGTGTTTTCTTGCAATGATTCATCGAGTCATTGCATCTCCTCGAGGTAAGTTTTGCTCCGCATTTGAGCAACACTATTCTTCCTCAAACCCCCACCCCGATTTCATCGTTCCCGCTTTACCTTTCTATAATCCTTCATGGGCAGACTTCCCAAGGACGGCTGCTATGCAATGTATTCCCATGGGCCGATCATCAATCCTATGCATGATTCGACACGAACAGAGCCCTCATAGCTGATAATGGATGCAGCGTCTATTCGAGCAAGCAAGTCATCATACACTTCCACCGAGTCTGCAAACAGTCAGCGCGTCCTCTCAAGGGACCCTTCACCAAAGTCGGCTCGAAGCAGAAGCCGATCCAATAGTCGATTGCAAATCTCCAAGTCCAAGGAGCTACTGCTGAATCTTTCAGTGCGACAAGCACTTGTCGAGTCCGAGAACGAATATAGTCAATCTTCTGAGACGGAGGATGTAGCTCCAGCCAGTCGCAAGGCCAAACTCAGACTGGACACGACAGCTGTTTCCCAACCTCAGCGCCGTCCAGCAGGACCCCACACGCCAATATCTTCTGGTGATTTTACCGGCAAACTCGTATCTTCTCTTGAGACTTCAACGACAGCAGTTCCCGAAACGCCCGATTCCTACTATGTAAAATCAATGCTGCGTCCCGAATCGACATCTACCGTTGACAGCCGGGCGTATCAAACCTTCCTCAACATGGACGAAGACTCACATGACCTCTCACCTCGGACGGAAGTGGAAGCTTTGTGCCCTCCTTTGGGCGGTCTCAAAGTTGAGGAAGGTTCAAACGTAGAGCGCGGGGTCCCCTTCCAGGAACTGGTCGACAAACTCCTCTTGTTGCCTGCGAGCAAAACGGATTCCAAATTTGTCCCGTCTTTTTTGTGTCTGTACCGAGCCTTTGCCACTCCACAAAAACTGCTCACCGCCATTATCGACCAATTCATGAAGGTGGAACAGAGTAAGATGGTTCACTTCTCCAAAGTCGCAGAGATGCTTCGATACCTGCAGGTATTGGCTCAATGGACTGCCACCTACCCCGGGGATTTTTCTCCTGGCCCTGCTCGTGATATCGCCATCCCCTTTGTGCAAAGTATTGAAAAGAGCAAGGTGTTCGCCCCAGCTGCCAGAGAGATTAGTAACAACCTGGACACCATCATTCCTGACGAAGACTTGGATTGGGCATTTGATGATTTACCCTCCTCATCAAGTAAGAAGAGTGGCGCAACTATTCACCACAAAGCAAGTATATTGTCGTCCGCTTCAACCCTGGTTCCTTCGCCGAGCACGGAGAATATGACGAGGTCAAGTCGTAAGGGACGACGAGAAGAAGACGACAGTGAGGACGATCGTGACGGGACAACTTCATCTGCACGCGGATCCAATGTGCCTTCAACGTCTTCCAGCATGATGAGATCAAGTAATCCCTCCAGTCAATCCTATGCAAACTTTGTACAATTGGAAAATGCAAAACTGGAAGCAGAAAGATACAGGCCCGTACCCCGTTTTCGTCTCAGCAAATTTCAGTGGCATCTCTTTATGGAAAGCACCCTCGATGACCTTGCTAGGGAAATTACACGGATCGATTGGACAGTGTACTCGGCAATCAGGCCCCGGGATTTTGTTCGGCACGTCTCTATTTCCACCTCGCAGAAAAGGAAATCCAGCTCGTCCGACAACATCGGCGCCATGGTGAAAAATTTCAATCATTTGGCGTTATTTGTGTCCGGCATGATCCTACTCCGGGACAAGCCAAAGCATCGAGCAAGAGCTTTGGAGAAATTTATGGCACTCGCGTGGAAAGTGAGGCAACTGAACAATTACAACTCCCTTGGCGCTATCGTGGCGGGTATCAATGGTCATGAGATTGCTCGTTTGGGTGCCACCCGAGATCTGATACCGGCAGAGGTCCAGAAGCAATTTCTGAGACTGACCATTCTTATGGGGATATCAAGATCTCACGCCGCATATCGCATGGCTTGGGACAATTCTCCGGGTGAACGGATTCCGTTTCTCCCCCTTGTACGACAAGATCTTACCATGGCGGCTTCAGCAAACCAGACATTTATCGGGACCAACGTCAACTGGAAGAAATTTGAGATCATGGGAGACGTCATTGTTGGCATCCAACGAAGTCTCGAAAATCCCTACAGCTTCCCGCCAAGATCCGTTCGTACTGATGAGATAACGAAATTGATCTTGGAAACCAAGATCGTTGAAGAATCAGAGGTGAGACACCTTGACCGCGTTCAATGCGCGGCGCCCCGTTCTGATTGATGACTACAGGATTCTGCAGACCCACGCAGCGAGCTATACGACCGAAGTGTACAGGTTGAACCACAACAGGCTGGGGGGGATCCTAGAAAAAAGTTCGAATGGTTACGGCGTTAATACCGGGAAAGATCACCGTCGCATCAAGCGACGGCCTGTGAAAAGTTATGACCAACAAGTCAAATATTGGTGTACAGAGAATTTGGTACGAAGATAGAAAGGGAGGCTCGGAGCTCTGAACAAATCTCTTGAAGGTGCGGGCGCACTGTTGGCACTATGAGATCATGATTTACGACAGAAGACTTATGATGTTACAAGCTATTGGTTATGGAGTTTAGACCACAAAGGGGAGGACATGGTTGTCAAGACCTTTCAGGTTGCTTTATGGAGAGGCGTTTTGAGCAAGTTTATATCAAGAGCAGGGACGGAGGCGGAATACTCAACGCTTGAGCGTGGAAACGAAAAGTTGGCCATCATCTTGCAAGGGCTGCACACCTTTCAGACTGCCTGATATCTGTTTGAAGGAATCCTTTGCGCAACGGGATTTGCACAAGGTTGACATCTTCCCGAATCCTTGTGATACTAGAAAGAGAAGGAATACGGAAATCAGGTGTGCAAGGCTTGATCTCGATGCATGGACGAGCTGGTGGGAACAGCAATGAGGCCGTCCTTTGGAGGGACTGGTGCACGGGCAAGGCGAATTGCTTTGGCACTGGGATGCATGAGCTCTCCATGGACAACGAGCTTAAACTTCCTCGCTCAGAGTACCGGAGTGGTGGTATTCCATTGCTGACTCGTGCTGCTTCTGGTGACGATGAGAAGACTGCAGGGTCTCAATCCGAGGGGACCAGCACCACAGGACTTCTGCAGAGCTTTTATGCATGCGATTCCCTTTAGCATTGCCTCTGGCCGTCTGTTGTTGCAGAAAATATAGCCTCGATGTCAAACACGTCCCAAACATGGACTACAATTTTGCGACGTTTATTAAGCAAACTCCAAGACACACACTCCTCGTGGCAGAAGAGGAAGAAGCTGTATATCATTCCATCATGAGTGTCAATGATACTCTTCCACATGTTACATATTATACCAGTGACGTCCACCTTTTTTAGTTGCCAGGAGGGCATCTCGCAGCACAAGACAGATTAAATCATATATCCTTTCCCACTGTTGTGTGACACAAACAATACGGCCAGCCAGTTTCCTTCCTGGCCCCTTTCCTTTTCCCTTCCTTTTTTTTGTGCCTGTCTCCCGTCCCATATGGAGCCCTCATGAAACAGCCATGTGAAAATCACATCATTCCCGTTCCGTGAGCTAGTCAGCCCTTCTTGCCTGTGCTCAAGGCCCCATCTCCTCGTCCCTGCTCTTCTCCTCAGGGCTGACGGCGTCCTGGCCCGGATTCGCCTCCTCGTAGCGGAGATACTTGACGAAGGCGTAGTAGCCGGACGCCATAAGGGAGCCCATGACGGGTCCGAACCAGTAAATGTAGTGGTAGCCCGGGAAATAGGGCGTGGCAACGGCGGGGCCGAAGCTGCGCGCCGGGTTCATCGAGGCTCCCGTGTAGGGGAGGCCGGCCATCATGCCCACGAACAGCGCGAGGCCGATGCCCACGGGAGCCATGAAGGTGGCGTAGTGCTTCTCGGCGGCAAGCATGAGGATGGTGAACACCAGGAGCGAGGTCAGGAACATTTCGATGAAGACGCCTTGGGCGGGCGTGGTGTCGTTGCTCAACGTGGTGCCCACGACCAGGGGGCCGGGCAACATGCATCTGACAAGAGCTGCCGCGACGATCCCGCCGAGGATTTGGGACGGGAACAGGAGAAGTCCACGAACCCAAGGGAGGTTCTTGGTAAGCACGAGACCCAGGGTGACCTGATTTCACGGTTCGGTTCCTCGGTCAGTTTTCTGAGAGAGACACACACAAGCAGAAATCGCCGCCAGGTAATGCAGAGAGCACATACAGCGGGATTGAACAATCCTCCGGAGATTCTGTAGAATGCCCACACCGTGACGAGCAGCGAAAAGCCAAATGCCAGACTGGTCAAGGTTACCTGGGTCGGGGTATTTGCTACACCTCCGCCCGTGATGGCCGCGGATTGAGTGCCAGCAAAGGCGAACCAGAGGAAGAGCGTGGTGCCCACGAATTCACCGACCATGGCAATGACATGGTTTTTGGCGCGGGCACGACGAGAGAGGAAGTCTCGATCGGGGTCATTGTTGTGGGGGAGGTGGTGGTGATGGGTGTTTTGAGTGTTGGAAGCCGACGCCGTGGCTGCGCCTGAACTGGACATGTTGTGCCGTCGAGCAGAGAAATGAGGGAATTGGCGGGGCATGTTGGAAGGGATGAAGGGATCAGGAAATCCTCTGCAAGGATAACAGAAAGAGTACTGGTTGCATTTGTAGGGAGCATAGGTTGAGAGGAGGAGGAGAAGGAGGAGGAAGGGGGATGATGTCAACGATTTACCTGCTGTATACGGGGAAAAAGCTAGCGGTGAAAATGGAACACGGCTCAAGCAAAAATGGCCTATGTGCAAAGATGGACAAGTATCTCGATTTTCCCTTTCATGTGGACTTCACTGTCAAAGCTCCTTGTCGATCGCCTGCGGGGCGACACAGGGCCCAAGGGCTGATCGCGAGTCAAGTGGACACCAGAAATGGCTCCGAGGGGACGGAAGGCCTTAGGACGATGTCTCGCCGACCGTCGTGGCGCCCCAGGCCGGTCGGCGGGAGCCGTAGTTGTCATTGAATTTTTGATGTTGTCACCGGCTGCCACTGGAGATGCCATCCGTCCTGTTGGACCCTGGTAGGCAAAACTGCAGGTTTGTTGGGAGCCGCTGACATGGCGCCAAGCGGCTGGAATGACATCAAAATCTTGTCAGTCAACAGTGTGTCCTGGCACAGCTGGCAATGTCAAAAAACCCGGCTGCACACTCGGGGACGGCCTTCAGTTTGACGCGGATAACAAAAGCAGTGGCAGGTAAGGGGTGCAAAATGTCGAGGAGAGAGAGAAGAGAGTAAAGAGAGAAGACGAAAAGGGGAGCGGAAGTGCCAAGACCAAATGCTAGTGCCAAGACCCCACAGTGGGATTCTAGGGCGCTGATTAATAAATTACGTCATGCATCCCTACTTTGACAGCCTCGTTGTCGACAACAATCAGGCTAGACAAGTTCCTCTCAATACTCAACACCAGGTTGTTAGGCTGACTCGATGCCATGGGGCCCAGTCTGACTCCCCATGCAAGGCGACCAAGCCTTGCCCGAGTTGGGAAATTGCCCAACCTCGAGCTCGACCTCGACCTGAACCTCGATAAAGACTGTCTTCCAACGGTGCCGGGTCTCAGAAATGATTCCTAGGCTATTCTGAGCTTCTGGACTTCCTTTCAACGGTAGCAAGCGAGAATCTGAGCCAAATGGCGCCCGTGTCAAGTGCTGCTACCTTGTCGCCGGTCCCTCCATTCACTTCTGCTCCTACTTGTGGGGCTGGCGATTCTTCTGGATGTCTATGACATCGCAGACAGCTTTTTGGTTCCGCTGATGATCTTCAGCTTGTTGCTAGCCTCGGGGCTGCCGACTTACTTTCACCTTTGTTACGGTCAAGTCAGGCTGTGTTATGCTTACTGCCCACTGTGTACAGCCCCTTGCACATGCCCACCAAATCTCGATATCTCGAACCTCAACGCCGTTGAGATGTGTACACGCCTCCGTCACAGGAACCAAGAAGCTGTGCGCAGTTCAGATGTTGAAAGCGATATTGGTAACAACTAAGGGGTATCTTCAAGTCAGATCTACAATCACTCTGCTCAGTCCACGTCCAAGTCATAAGTTTTTTGGTGCTCAATCAGCATGCAATCACATTCACATCAAAATAGCCTCCTCGACCACCACGCTCAGAATCCAAATCGCCCTGATCCCCATCCTCCAACCCCTCCATCCCAGCCCAGAGGGACTGAAAATGTTGTCTCTCAGATGTCAACCTGATCTTGTTCTCCGTCGTTGGCGAAGTAACTCTGATCGATCTTCAGAATCCACTCAAGTTTCTGACTCTCACTTCTCGCTGCAAACAAGAAGGTATTCTGCTCACCATACACAGCAAATACGTGAGCCAGACCATGGAGTTCCGCGTTGCTACCGGTTCTTCTGTGACCACGCTGCTCTGCTGACGAGAAATCGGCCCCGTCGTGCGAAACAGATGAACCCCCACCAAGTAAGCGTTTGAAGTCCGGATCATGATCAATTCGTGCGTGTGTGAGGTTGACCGCGTTGATTCCCTCGCCGTCAGGGACGGACTGAATGTGAAGATAAGGAGGTCGCAGATCGACAAATCGTCGTTTCCATTGCATGGTGCTGGCGTGATTGCCAGCGGGAGAGGACTCGTAGGTTTCCGAAGGCATGAGCAGATAGCCCGATTTGAGGGAAACCGTGTTCTTGGGCACGTGGTTGACAGTGGCTCGGTAACGGGTCGACAGTGATGCCGATGTCTCAGGAACCGCTGTTGCCGATGGTTGGGGACGTGTGCTCTCGTCGCCTTCATCAAAGATAGGGTTCTTCATCTCCACACTCGGTTTCATCCAAATCGCGAGGTATTTGCGTAGAAGTTCCTCCTCCCGAGAATCCAGCTGAGACGGTGATACTGCGCGAGACCGTGCTTTGTTTGCGGTTACACTCAGTCTGCGCAACCCCAATGCAGCTTTCGCGGATTCTATATCCTCCAATTGACGCCTTTTCCTTCGGGCAATCAAGTAATCTTTCACCAACGAAATCCCTCTCGGTTGCCAATTGCCGAGCAGTTCTTCCCCGTTGATGTAATTCTTCGAAGTATCTAGACGCCATAGATCGGCTGCTCTCTTGGCGCTAACTGGTCGCACGACAATCGAGAACAACCCGTCTGTAGCGTGGGTCACCCGTGTTTGATTCCAAAAGGACTTGAACATAGACTGGGGACGAACGTAGGATCGTGGCAGAATTTGTAGCTGTTGGTCGATAGAGAACGTCATCGGATGATCATGTCCAAGACGGCTGGAGACAATGTCCCAACGCAAAGAAATCTGAACTCTACAGTTTTCGTTGGTGGCACGGTCGAGGAGGAGGGTTTTGTGTAATGAGCTGTCCCATTGTCCAACGATCGTGATATTCGAGGTACCGTCGGCATTGTCTTTGATCATAGGTTCTTGGATTTGTTTAAGGGGAATGTCTGGCGTGATGGACGCAATGTCGGTCACACGCCCGGACGAATCTAATTGATGAACTTCCCCAACTCGCAAAGACTTCAGGTCGTCCCATGGTAGACCCTCGGTAAGGACATGCGTTAGATTGACAGAAACTCGACGTTGCAGCCCCTGATGCAGCTGGAATGCGCCGCAATCGTTTGGGTTGCTTTGAATGACTTCCACTGGCATGTACTGGCCGTTTTCTGCAAGCTCGAGGATCTGGACTTTTGCAAAGACGTCATGTCGTTCTTCAACGGTGTATTCAGACTCGGCCAAACGAGGAGCAGGTTGTTGATCGGCAGGGTGTTCATTCATTTCACGAAGCTCATCCCAGCTGATCAGCTTATCTAGATGCGTCGAGCTGACTTGAGCAAAAATGGCGATCTTCAAAATCGCAGATTTCTCACCCGAGCGACGAATACTCAGGTTGTGGATGCTCTCAAAACGTACGGGACCGTCGCCAAACCCGTGAATAGGCTGGGTGGTCGCCACGCTCTCGTCGTCAGTTCCTAGCACCGTCATCTGGGCATGGACTTGTGTGCCCTCGTGCTCAGCGAAGCCCACAAAGTCACGCATCACAATGTTGAATTTGATGGTGGAAGGTGGAGACTCGGCCAATGATGGTTCCAGGGACATCCTAACCTTGCCAACAATTTGTCTCGTCGATGGCGAAGTTATCTCCACCACAAAATCTTGCACGCGAGTTTCGAAGACAGCGGTCAGAGGAATGCTCCCATCGCCAATAAGCGAAAACAAGGGCTGGTCAGAGTCACGGAACGGGTTGTCCATTCGGAAATGCTGCAGGTATTCTGGCTGGTTCTGGTACTGGCGCATTTGGCGCATTTTAGCCACTCGTAGTCGAAGTTTTTCCAGCGACCAAAGGTGAATGCAGCTGAGCTCGTTGTCAATAACCCTCACGGCGAGACACGGCTTGCGCGCAGTCGCCAGAGCATCATCGTCGTCTCCAGATATATCTTGAAGGATGAGATCATAGGAAGAGCCCCGTTCTTGTCCGTTGTCCAGAATCACAAACTGGAAGTTGGTATCGTGATCCAACAACTTGCTCATGACCTGTGCTTCCTTGAGAAGACCGGCGTTTTGCAATACCTCCTCTGCTATCAAGATGTAGTTTCTTTGTTGCCACTTTTCCACGACGTTCCGGGCAATGGCTATCTCAGAAGCTTCCAGAGGCAGGAACCCAGCCGGCGTTCGAGCAGCTTCTCGTATGCGGACGTCTTGATCCATTTTCTTGATCTGTGCTTCGTACTCTTCTTTTTGTTTTCGAAGTTCTTCTTCAAACTCCAGCCTCGCCCGTTCCAGTTCTTGCAGCATCCGAGCCGCCTGGGCTTCCCGTTCAGCGTCTTTGGATGCGTTCTCGGCGGCTCCTTGTTTCTCCTCATCTCCGTTTTTCTGCGTCTCGTGCTGAGCTTGGTGTCCAAACTGGCCGGGGGTCAAGGTCGGTTCGCCATCTCCTTGTGAACTGCCATGTACAGAAGGCGTGCCTGGGAGTGTTAGGGCCGTGTCGAGAGAAAAGTTGTCGATGGTACCATTCGACATGTACTTGTCGCGCACAAGAAAGGAGCTGAGATCGTCCGAATCTTCATCATGCTCAAAGCTTTTGTTGTCGGAACGTCCTCGTCGTTCTTCCCGTGCTCTCTGAATATTCTCAAAGAGATTGTCCAGCTCCTCATCAGTGAGTTGCATGATTTTGGGGTCTGACCCAAGCAGAGCGCCAGCGGCCTCACGACGAGCGAAGAACCAGTCCGAGTCCTTGTTACTGCCTAATCCTGGAGACTGGGCTCGACTTAATTCACCGTCGAATTCCGATCCCACCGTGCTCCAGCTCCTTTCGTGTCCAGGACGGAATGGCGTTGGGGAGCTCAACTGGCTGGCTGTGACAGATTGTCGGAGCAGACTTCTTTCGGCACGTTCGGCTTTGGCCTCCAACGGGTTGTTAAACCTGAAGATGTGGAAGTCCCCCAAGATGATACGATTCCCACTTTTCAGCCTTTTGGGCTTGTCGACACGGACGCCATTGACCATGACCGCGGCGCCCTCCTGTGGGATGATTGTCACCACATTGTCGACATGCTCGAGCTTGCAATGGTGATCCAGGATTTTGGACCCATTCAATCTGATTTCGGAAGCTTCTGACGAGTCAACATTACCAACCGTGGTAACCCCTGGCTTCAGGTTGTAGACGAGGCATTCAGCCAGCAGAGGATCGTCGCTCAGGTTGACCAAATGAGGCATCTTCTTGGGGGTGCTCATCCCCACGTTTCCCTTCTCAATGCTGATACCCAGTTCTTCTAGCGCAGCTTCCCTCTCTTTGTGAATCTGTTCCGTCTTTTGAAGCTTCTCTTCCCAAGTTTGATTGAGGTCCTGGTACAACTTCTCACTTTGGCTCAGCTGATCCATAATTTCGGCTTTGCTGACTCGCTTGACTGAGCCGTCCGTCTGCACAATTGAGACCATCTGTTTATCAAGCGGGGTGCCTTCAGGATACGTCTCCTCGGCACCTGCAGCAGTGGTCCCCCCCAACTGGCTCCTGAGTTTGGCAAGTTCTTCCTTGAGCTCGCGAATCATACGTGCGTTGGGATCCTCGTTAATAACAGCATGGTTCTTGATTCTCTTGGCCGAGTCGGCATATCGGAGAGTGCTCAGTGTCTCCTCAAAGTTGATATCTGCTGGTGAGATCGCAGCAATCATCGCAGTCATGCTGTTTCCACCAAGTGAGTCTTTAAGAAGCCAAGTCAGAACCGAGTCTCGATATGGCACTTTCAAGCTCTTTTTGCCGGAGGAAAGGTCGGCGAGTGCTGCGATCACCCGACCAAGGGTCGAGAGTGACCTATTGATCTCTGCGCCTTCCTTGAGGCGAGCACCGGTAGCACCGGTGGAGGTCGCACGTTCGGAACCAGCCAAATCGACCAAGCTGATCTTTGCGACTTTCTCAGTGTCCATATTTGTCTCGGCGTCGTGGCGCTTTTGCGTGAGGGTGAGGGTAAAGACGGCATGAGAACGACTAGAGGTTTCGTTCATATTTGTCGCCGCCACTGTCCGTGCCTTGTTACCTTCATCCATCAGGTTCTCGATCTCACTGAAGGAGCGGACGGCCAACTTGGCCAGATCCTCCACATAAGGACCTGTCGAGGGATGCTCTCTGACCCGAAGATTGCCCTTGGTCGCCGGGTTCAAAAGATCTCTGACCCGTTCGTTGTAGATTTCCAGATAGGAGACTTCGACAGTGCAAGTCAGGTGTGGATCAGACTGCAATCCATTGATCCGTTCAAACATTTCTCGACAAATTCGAGGGATTACACCAGCCTCCTCGCCGTAGCCCATCATGCTGTATGACTTCCCGGAGCCTGTTTGTCCATATGCAAAGATGCAGTTGTTATAGCCCTGGAAGGCGTTGTCGAGTAACGGAACGCCCAGGTCGTTGAACAGATTGTCCTGACCAGCATAGTTTGGATCTGCCTTGTTGAAAGACCAGTAGGATTTGTCGAATTTGAAAGTCCGTTGTGCGCCTCCGCCGTCCTTTCCACCTTTTCGAAGACGATCCTCTGCCTCTGGAGGTGGTTGCAGGATGGTCTGGGCATTCTGCATCTGAACAATACATTTCGCATTGCGATCGATCTCGCGACTGTTGAACGGTCGCACCCTGACCACGACCTTAATGTTCCCCCCTCCACCAAGGCCGCCGATGCTTCCTGCTCCTCCTCCTGCTCCTCCTCCTCCTCCACCGCCCGTAGGCGCCATGGTTGTACCTATGTTATAAGTCTGGGAAAATGGGTGTTTGGATGACCATCATTCGGGTGGACGAAGAGCTGTTCGGCTCGTGACGGAACTGTCGGTGTGCGCACGTTTCTGTAAGGTAGGGCAGGTCGCGAGTATGTAATCGTCAATGTCAAGGAACGGCCTCGTGAAACGTTCAGGTAAGCCGGCCGCTGTGTGTCGAGAGGCGTTGGAAGAGGAGCGTGTCGCGTTGGGGATACCGGTGTAAAGATGGCATGGGAGTTGGAGATTGAATTAAGTAAGGAATCCCCTATTGGCGCCACTGGGGAAGCGAGGACTGGCAATGGGTACCTCGAGCACCGACGTCGTGCCTGGCATTTCGGCTGCTGGTGGCTGAACGGCAACCCTAGCATGCCCAGCACGCCCAGTGAGCCCACCAAACTCACAGGCTCAACGGGCGTGACCCGTGCCGAGAACCCCCACTTCGATCATTTCCTTACCCATCTGCCACTGCGTCATGGCGTCAACAAAGCAACCTGCGACCTCATTGTTGTGTCCGTGGTTTGGTGACCTGCTGCCAGCCGCCCCAACATATGGTATCGAAAAACATCATCTACAGCAACGAGACAGCCATGCTGCAACATCATATGACAAGACAGTCGCCACCAAGGGAAGCCGTCGTGTGACAGAGACGCCAGAGATGACCAACTCCTACACCACGAGGAATGGCCGCACCGCCAAAAGAGGGGTCTTCCTCGACGGTGTCTGGCATTGCGACTGTGAGCCACGGATGCCAGCCGATAAGTTTCAGGTGAAGAATGGCGGAAAAAATCATGGAAGATGGTGTAGGTGAAATCTGTCTGCACATTGGTCGCTGGTATTGATGCATGGCGATAGTCTACACCTGCCAAAAGCCGCAGCACAAACGATGCAAGTTCTTCCTGTGGAACGATGATGCCAAAGTCCGCGAAGAAGCTGCAGTTCTCGGCAATTCTCGAACAGAGCCAGATGCGCCAGCTCCAGTCACTCCTCGAAAGAAAGAACCTTTCGCTCTACCCCCCACGCCGCAAACAAGAAACGACGTCCCGGACAGACGAAACACGAAAGAGCCTGCGAACATTAAACATGAAGACAGCTTCGATTGGTCGTCCAGCAATGACGAAGAACTCCTCAAGGCTGAGCAAGACATGTTGGAGTTGCCGCCATTCAAGACCCCGAAGAAAGCTCCTCGGACAGATAGTCTGACATCGCCAGGCAAAAGGAGATTTTCTCAGACGACAGCACAGACTGCCACCGCTGACGAGACATGGCCTCTCAGCGACGATGTCTTCACCACTCCCAGCGCAACCCACAAATCCATGAGTAGCGGTTTGCTCTCACCATCCACTACTCCAGCTAATAGAGCTACGCAGCATTTTCTGCCTGAACCAGAGCCATCCACACTTGCTTCTGAAGTCCTCGACATCTTGAGAGGCTCACGGATCGATCCAGCTGTCGAGAGAGAACTGGTGGATCTTCTCAACAGGCACGACCTGCGTACTCAGGGGATCATCAAAGGCCGGGACATCACTCGTTTGGCTGTTCAGGCGAAGGATAAGAAGATTGCAGAGCTGCAAGCTCGAATCGCGACACTTGAAGCAGAAAAGGAGACAAACAAGAGAGTCATATCACACCTAAAACATGACATGGCTGCCTCTCCAAGGAAGGGTCAAGGCAGGAATGCACCCCGCAGACAACAGCCAGAAGCTTGAGGATTTGGCGAAGAAAAAGCAATATATCCATGCGATTGGACGCCGCCCCTGTGAGATCTAACGTCTGGTTCGTCTATGCCGTTCAACGGCGGCAAGGTCACGCCACCCTCTTGGACGCAAAACGGACATCCCGACCTGCAGAGCATAGAAAGACTATTCCATTTGGCGTGTGACGTGGCCATTCATTGGACGAAGACAAGAGACGGCATTCGACTTCCTTCCTGGTTCTGGGCTGGACGAAAACTTCGGCCCTTTAGCATCACGACCATGATAGACTTCTGCCAGAAGGAGTCGTCGGGTTCACACACTCAGGAATGGATACCATGCCCCTTGCTGCACTCGCCATGTCGACCCGAGTAAAGGGGAAGATGGTTATATGTTGATACGATAAGTTTGTTGGCTACACTTAAGACCAATCTGGAAGAGGGCAATCTCCTCCACGGAGTGGAAGGCTTGGAAGAGAGAACTTCGGTACAGCCTTTCAATCGTCAGAATCTTCGGCTCCACTCCTCAACGAGACGTATTACTACGGTACTTTTGATCGAGCTCAATCCTCTGCCCACCACCTACATTGCGACACGGCACGGCAGTTGGGATTGTAGACTCTGCCATTTCGCTTACGTTGCAGATGCATCCAAGCGATTACGGCCCCCTGAGGCCACTGTTTCCGTTTTAAGGAGTGGTATCTTCCATCTGCCAAAATGCTGAGATGCCTTGTTGGGGAAGCGAACGACGGCATTTGCCTCATTTGAAGCCTCGACGAGGGCTCCTTCGGCCCCTGTTGCTTTTCTGGGGGTGTATGGTCGCTTGTTTCCCGTTTTGCCGGCAAGGGCTGGAGTGGGCTTCGCATGCAATGTTGTGAACTCGGTCTTTGAATTCCCTGCTTTCACCCTCGCGGGAAAGTGTGACACCAGCCTCTGTACCACACACCTTCCCCTCCAACGGCAGCAGCCTTACCGAGTACCGGCGACATATGGGGCAGTGTTGCGTTGCTAAGGGTCACTCTGGACAGGCTAACGATGCAAGGCGGTAGTCTTCTGAAGTGCGCTCAGTTCTCTGTTTGCGTATACCCGCGGTCCCATGGCGACACAAGGATCATCAGTTCAACTGGAATCGAGGTCAGGGATCACCTTCAGCTCGAAGGTCAAATGTATACAATCGCATTAATGATCGTGCATATCCGCTGGATTGACGTATCCATCTTTGCAGTAACGGTGCCGGAGAATGGTAGAGCCCGGTCTTCTGTGAAACTACGACTGGTTCTGTCCCCGAAGGGTGCATGTGAAGAAGACGCTGCCTCACGAGTCCTGGCGTGGAATGTTACCATCAAGCGTCACCATTTCATCTCAACACTTTACGCAGCCTTGCCGGCTTCAGACACAACATGGCACCTTTTTGGCGTTCTCGCTATTCACTATAGGAGCTTCCGTGTCATGATGGACACAGCCGGATCCTTGGACCCATTAGTGAACATCAGCCATCTAATATATAGGCTACATCGTCGCTATTGGGCACCCCTGGGCTGGGTAATGGTGAATCTACTGAGGTCGGCTTGTCGCGGCCTGGAATAACCAATGCCGACACAGCGGACAAACGCCGTATGCAGGTCCCTATGTAGAAGCCACATGGGATCTGCAACGTGTGTGTGGGCAGCGGCAATGGCACATGGTTCACACACCACCAGAACGCACTTTGATGGCTTGATGGATGGGATGGAACGCGGATCTTTTCCCTTGCGGTCTGTGCACCGATCTGTGCACATGCAAATGCACAAGTCCCTGGGTGCCCCAACGACAACAACGGCAGCCGGCTGGGTTGGTTGGCTGGCTGGCTGGCGTGCTCCATACGTCCAAAAAGGGGAAAGGGATTATCTCTTGCCGGTAGTAGTTGTTATAGTTGCAACGTCGAGAACAACGGACTACCACCAGGGACCACAAACTAAGGGCCAACAGACACGAGAAAGAATGGGGCACCATCACCACCAGGGGTGCAGTGGGGCCTGAGGTAGGAGAATATATCCAGGTTTCTTTGCACCCTTAAGAACGGACTTGCAGGGGAATGATCATCAAGAGAACGGAGGGAGGAGAAGAGCGGAGGAAAGAGGCACAAGCAGTAGCGGCGGCAGATATTGCCCCAAATACGAGTACCTACATTCGTGGTAATACTATTAGGTGGTGGATGCTCTCTCCTCCTCTCGAAATAAATATTATTACCAGCATGTGGCTGATCAATTACAGTACCCGAGCCTCCCCCCTCACTCTAGTCATTATCTACCCAGAAGACTGACTGACTGACTCAACAATGTTTCATGTGATATGGTATGCTATGTATGCCATTACCAAGTCCTCGTCACTCTCGGTTCGAATGTACTTCCAGCAGCAGGAGGAGGAGGAGGAGTTTCAGAGCCACACACATGGCTTTCCTTCTCGATCCTCTCCGCCTCGGTTGCTTGATTCGTTTCTTTGGTCCGTTGAGAACTTTCAAGCCACCACCACCATCACAACCATCACTATGCTTGGCTAGCTGGTTGGTCGGATGGTTGATCTACCCCCCGCCCTGCTTTCAGACCCTTTTCCACCTAATATTATTACCAGTAATACCGTAGCGAGACTCGCTGGTCCGCGAATGGGGGGAAATGGATGTTGTCGGCGGTCGAGTGGACATGGGAATTGGAATTGGAATTCCTTCGCTCTCGTGTCCTCATTCTTTCGCAAAGTGGGAGAATAAGTGAGTGTCAATGTGGTCTTTTATTATTAGAGTATTACTGTTTGTCAACTAAGGTGAAAGTACCTCTCCTACCTCCCCGCCTACATACCTAACTACAGTACCTGACTACTACCTAACGCGTCATCCTCGTAATAGTGGTAGTAATAATAAATAATACATACCTAGGTATGTAGTGACCAATGTTGTCTTGCTTCCTCCCCCTCTTCACTCGTCTGTCCATGCTTCGGAGAGAAAGCTTCCACGCCGGCTTTCGAGGGAATATACATACCGTACGAGTACTTCGGTACATACGAGCTGGCGCCTCCCCCCTCCCCACTCCCCGTCCCCTCCCTCCTCCTCCGCTTCCGGTCCCGGCCTGTCGGCGCTGGTCGTGGCTCATTCGGCTGTCGCCGTTACTGGGCCGTCCTCCTAGGGGAGCCGATGGCGTTGGGCGTTGAGTGTTGGGGATCAGACGGAAATGACCCAGGGCGTTTTAAGTTTTTGATAGCACGCGACGACTGTCCCTTGCTTGTCTATGTACAGTATAACGACAATTGTTCCGTCTAGCTAGCTGCAAGTACAATAGCCTACAACAAGTTTTGTGCCCGGCTTTTTTCTGGTCCCACAAAAACCAAATCAATTCCTGGAGACCTGATTGATCCCCGTCCCTTCTAGTCCCGAGCACAAACCATACGATGTCCCCTGCCATGCATGTATCGTAGATATCACGTCCCCCTTTCGTGCCCACACAACTTGATACCAGGTCAAACACGGCCTCGGCTTCAATTGGGCATCTCGAAATCTGAGGGCCGCGCCACATTTGTCGTCGCCCCGACACCATTCCAGGTAGCCATACCGGATGGAGCTGTTATGCCGACGTCGTGGGGAGGGTGGCAGTCGTCAATCCCGAACTATGACAACCACCGTTCCCAACCCAAAGATTCTTTGTCTGTTCCTACTCCACGAAGAGCGGTCGTATGGAGCTGAAGCCTCAGAAATGCAGGTTTGCTCACAGCTAAGCAGGGCATGGAGAGCTTCTGACATTCTGACATATTCCTTTCTAGTATCTTAGGCGTGAATATATTGTACACTGGAGTTTGATAACTGGTGCTGCTGTACTATACGGTATTCTCCAATAGAAACAGGTCTGGTCGCTGGTTCTAAGCTTTCTTCGGGCCGATGGTCCCTCTCAAGCCAGCCAAGGCGAGTGGGAGACACAAGTGGCCGTCGAGGTATGTAGCAGGAGAAGAGGAGCGAGCGACAATGACGCCGTGTGGACAACAACTGCCGAGGATGTCCCTGTCCCGACAGATTTGGATTTCTTTCTTACCACATGGGTAAGGGGTGTGTGGTATATGTCCTTCGAGGAAGACGGCTGTAGAGCTCCGGGGGATGACCAGGAAGTTTTTTGATTGTACCACAGGTCCTGACAGTTTTACATGTCGCCAGCTCTGGACATGAATGACTCATAGCTTCATATCAAGCACCGATCCCTGGGGTTGTCGGTTAAGCCTGGTCACATTCATAGAATAACACATTTGGTACCGCGCTTCTTGTTGTGATCGCGATATATCCGTTGATGATCGGAATCAAAGTTGTTCCGTGGAGTGGGTTGGGACAGGTAGTTTGTGCCTTTCCGGTCAATTGCTTTCATAGGCGACTGTCGCTGTCTCCTCAACTGTCTCACGACATCATAGAAGGCCTTTTCGACGTTGATGCAATTTTTGGCCGACGCCTCCACAAACTCGCACCCAAGATCTTTGGCCAGCGCTTGGCCTTCCTGAAAGGGCACCTCGCGTTCATGATGCTGATCGCTCTTATTGCCAACCAGCATAATGATGGGGGGCCCATTGTACGTGGACTGTCCAGGCATCTGAGACTGGAGATAGTTCGCGCCGGTAGGAGAATTCGGATGGCCTGACTCCTTGACTCGCTGCACCTGGGAATAGAACTTTTGGATTCTGCTGAAAGAATTTCTCGAGGTGATGCTGTAGACGAGGATAAATCCTTCACCATCCCGGATCCATTGGTCGCGCAGAGCAGTATATTCTTCCTGTCCAGCAGTATCAAGAACTTCAAGCATGCAGGCCTGCTGATCTATCATGACTTGTTTCCGATAGGAGTCCTCAATGGTAGGGTCGTAGGTCTCGACAAAGTGGTTCAGACATAACTGCAAGGGGCGCTCAGTAATCCACTCGAAGCAAGGGGGTTCTGTGCAGAACAAACCTGAATGGTCAGAGCCGTTTTCCCAACACCACCATCTCCCAGCACCACCAATTTATAAAGGGTCATTTTCCCCGTCATGATGTATGCCGGTCCTCGATGTCGACTGGGGGTGGGCTTATGGTAAAGTCTGACAATCCGTGCTTGGAGCGTCTCACAAAGATATTGACACACTTGACAGGTAAGACTGGCACATCCGCTCGTGCGAACTGCGTTGGGTTGTAGACTGTATATTAGTACAGGTCACCCGCTGCAGGAGGGTGTTGTATAAGGGTCTGGCCTAGACCTCGACAGAACCGAGTGTCCAAAGACCAGTCGAAAGAAGGCAAGCCAATGCGGTCGGCTGGTAATACGGCGGAGTTCCTTTTGTGAATGTTGTTCTGACTCGAAATGCAGTCAAATAATGTCCGACACAAGCTATACGCAGACCAGAGAGTCGTCAGTCGCTACGAATTGGCTGGAGGTATTGACCGGCAAGCAGCAAGTTTAACAGCAATGCAAGGGACTGCAACTTGCACAGGGATCGGGAAGGAGAAAGGGTGGTGATCTCTGAAGGTCGGCAGTCGATCAACGGAAAACGAGACGCAGGGGAGGATTCTGCTGATGGGAGACCTGGCGTCGGGAAAGAGGTCGCTGATCAGTCCTGCAGTTCGGGGTATTTGAGGGGTGACTCTGGGAGAAAGCAAACCTTACAGGAGCCGATGTTGTTTTTACCGATTGTTCGGAAGAATTGCAAGTTGCTTCGAGTCAGAGGGGCGGGAACTCGAGGCCCTTCTTTTGTGAATGACAGCGGGATCGTCTCGACCCTGAGAGGTCGGGTTGTGTCTCGAAGATGTCTCGAGGCTGAGATGACTTTTTCGAGGAGTACCCTGCGATGGGTTGCTTCTTTGGGGCGAATGTGGTGGGAGCGACGGGGGTTTGCGGGCCAATGGGGGGGGGGAGGGCGCTGGCAGTGGCAGAGAGGCCTAAGTAAGATGTCGATATGGGCGATCAGACATATGTATGCGAGGCGTTGAAGGGCGTCCCTGGGACTGAGGGTGTGGTTTGCTTCAGACAGATGATTGCTCAGAAAAAGGTGGGAAAAGCAAGAAAAGAAAACAGGCACTGGACCACACTCACAAGGGACAATTTTTTCTCTGCAGATTTACGGCTTGGGGATGGTGCGGGTGTGCAATATGACAGCTGCAGGGCCACGAGCATTGGGATATCCTTTTCGGTAAGGCTTTACTTGGAGGTCCACCCTTTGGTTGTACAATAGGCAGGTAGAGGACGCTGGACGGGGATGGAGAAGCATACCTAGGCTAGACGGCGGCGGTGCCAGTGGTGCCAGTGGTGTCATTCACAACCGGGTGTCCGAGTAAGTGCACACCTACTCTACCCATCCCAAGCGGCCCCCCTTCTCGCCCCCCAAAAAGCCTCAAGGGCATCTACATGGATCACCCCCTCGCCTGCAGAACCTGCATTACTAGTTAAAGCCTACTCGAATTGTTGCCGGAGGCTTGCACCTGCAGCTGCAACCTGTGCCTGTCCTATGCCTGTCCTGTCCTGTGCCTGTGCCTGCGCCTACCTCCGCCAACACCAGGCGCCGCACCTTCATGGCCATGGGAGTTATAACCTGCAACTACCCGAAGACATTCGTCTCTAGGTATGTATGACGGCGTAGTAGCCATTCGAGTCGTTGCAACCAGTCGTCTCGATAGGTCATAGTCACTGTCCCGAGGATCGTGTACTTGGCCATAAGTAGATACAGGTAGTGATGGCTGCAGTTAGCTAGGCACCAACCTACCTCTTCTCGTTACTTGGCCTCTCGTCTCGTCTCGTCTCGAACCTCTCCCTCTACCTTCTCTATCTCCCTCGGGCTTCTCTCGCTGCCACCTGCTGATATGCGTCCTCGGGTCTGCCTCCGGCACCGGATACCACCGAACAACAGATTGAGAGGAGCCAAAGTCACTGTCGCCAACACCCCAAGTCAAGCACTTTGGGCACCGAACCTTCTCTCCCCGTCGGTCTAACCAGCAGATGAAACATGGCTATACACCCTCTAACCTGTCCACCGGAATAACATCCGTACACCCCCGACCTCATTCCAATCTTGAGGGACCACTATTGGGTCCATTCCGGGAGGAGGGCCCTGCCTAGGGAGCCACAGTTCCACCGCCCTCGATCCCCAGTTGCCCCAGATCCCTGCCACGGTTGCATCATTTTGTTGGAGGGAGGTCATCATTACCCGAATCTCGGAACTCCAGCAACCCTGTGAGAAGAGTCTGTGTCAGAACCTGCAGGACAAGAAAAGAGCAAACAGGGAATGCGACGGCGGGAGAAATAATCGAGGACGGATCCGGTTGGCAACTCAGAGGGCTCGTGAAGCCAGGCGAATGCCCGGATTGGGTAGTCAGACTCAGGCCACGCGCAACCCGCCCACCTTGTCGGTGACTTGCACAAGCGGAGGGGGTTTCAGGTATCAAGGCCATGTTTTGCAGATCATGTCGGTTTGCGTGATTGACGAGTACGGTGAAGCTATGACAATCCTTCGCCAACTCATCGCTTGATGCAAGAATCTTCAGCTTGCGCGTCAGGATCCGCCAGAAGCCAATCCCCCAGCACCAGGGACACAACTCGTCAGTGGGAAAGCTTTTCCCGCATGATGCAGGCGCCACATGATGACGGGGTTGGCCACAAACACGAACGTTTTGGGGCTCTAAAGGAAACTCCAAGCAAACAAATGGAAAAGAGCAGCGAATAACGATGCGTGCGAGACTCCTGGCCCAGGCCTATTATTCTTCTTCCGCAGCAGGCAAATCAGAATTGTTAAGGATTCTTCAAGGTTAACACCACCTCTTCCGCGGATATTTTCAACGGCTGATGCCTTCTTCAGCGAAATAGGGTCCCCGCTCTTGCCTGCCCTTATCTCCATGCGCGCAGAAGCAACTTCGTCGGGGGTTGATGGTGAACAGCACTCCCTTCATCCCAACGTCCCCAAACAATCCGAAACCCTTGATGCTGATTTAAGCTCGACGTCTCGCCATCTTGCAGGACGGGCCACCGTTCTTATCGGATAAGATAGCTCTCTATCAAGCCGGCTCGGAGGGTCGATAACGTGGTTTCTTTGACAAATCCAAACCAGGTCAACAAAGGTTTCGGGTGCTGCGAGACTTTGATACTGCATGTCCTGCGGCTAGACAGATTTGGATTTGTTTCTGGGACGTGGGGTCGCATCTTCCTCTCACTCTCCCTTCCACAGGCTATCACAGCCGATGTTCCATGCAGAGTCATCAATGCGAGGCGTTGCCGATCGCCATATCTTGGCCATCCGTGGTCAGACGATTCATGTAAAATGGTCATCCACCTTCTTCTTTTATTGGCCCTAGGCATTTGTTTCAGGCTTGGGACTCTTGCGCTATGAGACTCTCAATCAGCACACACATACACCCGCGCAATAGACCCGATTCCGGACTTTAGCGAAGGCAGAAGTGACAGCAAAGTAGAGCCACAGGAGAGGAGAGAAGGCAGTTCTTGAGCTGAATGAGTGGCTCAACCTCACCGCCATCGTTGCATCTAGCGCACTTCGGATGAGGCGGCCAGCAGACTCGGTAGGCACAAATCGAGGCCTCGAGTCAAGCATACGTCCAAGAGGCCGAAGGAATATCCTGTGGAGCAATAATTACCTGGAATCGTAGGGACACCGAGTGACACAGCGTGGGATATCTTTAGATTGTACCTGCTCAGTGATCATTGCCGTTGCTTGTCCAGAATTTCTTCTTCACTGGTCAAGCTTACACAGCGACCCTCTGCCATCCGAACGTAGGCGGGCATACAAGGTCTCGGTGCAGCTGAGGTTGGTCGTCCGAAGATTTCACATTCCAACACCTGCAATCCTCGAGCCAAATTCAAGTCACAAGATATTGTGTGTGTGTGTGTGTGTGTGTGTGTTCTTGACGTTAGGGAGACTGGCATTTCTGCCTTCTGTTTTCTGACATCTTTCATATTCACATCAATCGGCAATGGGAAACGGCAGCGGAATATTCGGCGCCTATTATTCATCTCCGTGGTGGCGATGTGTGAGGGTGTTGGGTAAAGGATCCTTCACCCCGCTATCTCAAAGACGCCTTGAGAGAACAGACGGCATTGATTATTGTCTGATGGACGAAGTTGTCGTGGTTGTGCCCACCATGTGATATGTCAGATTGTGGCTCGAGATTCGGCCGATATAGACGACCAACGGTCTGCCTCGACAATTGGCGTCTATCTGTAAGCTCAGCCTCTGCCTCGATCCCTCGAGAGTCGGCCCCTGGGGTGCCCGGCCATGACGTCGGTGATATTTCCCCATGCCCACTGGTGCCACTCTTGCCTCTATTGCCCTGTATCGGATGAAGCTCCAACACAACCAGCCATGGACCGACAAAACAAGCTCCCCTTGGCCCCCCAAAATGGCTCGGATGAAGGTCTATCAGCCACTTGCATCTTGTGCCATGTCCAGAGACTCGAACGAGAAGTACGGACTCCGAACGGCTCTCCCAGCCTCCTGCACGTGTAGGCTCCCAGCTAACTCACGCCCGTTTGCGGGGCGGAATTGGGCGCCGATCGCCTGAAAGCATCGAGTAAGCACCGTGTCCGAAGCTGAGACGGTCGAGATCCAGCTGAACAATTGCCCTGCGGAAGGGCTCGAGTCGGGTTTGAAATCATCTCATTCGTGTTCTCTTTCTCCTGCCGTGGCCGCCTGCATATATTGAAGCTGTCGTGTGCTGGATGGTGTGACCGAGTTTATTGCACATCACTTATCTCCCCCCAGTCGAAACACAAAAGGGTCCTATAAGCTGGAGAATATCCCGTCTGTCTTGATCGGCGCACCTGGAGTCCTGACGTTTGGACATTCCGCTTGCACCTCCTCTACATCCTCAAGATCAAGTTCCAGTACGAAACCATGGGAGATTCGGTAAGCTTGGCCATATGTGTCCGTTCTGACTTCAACTGACATCATGCCAGCGACCGACACATCAACATGCTGACGCCGATGGCCACTTTCGCCGGAAGGATAGCCAGTTCCGGAACTGGATATCCAAGGAGCCAGGTTCCAAATTCACTCCCGAGAAGGGCAGATACGCCCTCTATGGCAACTACGGCTGCCCCTGGGTAAGTTCCCACCAACACCCCCGTGTGCGCGGGAGTTACAGACTGACATCTCGTTCAAGGCACACCGAACCATCCTTGTCCGTGGACTGAAATCGCTCGAGCCCGTCATCCAGCTCATCACCACCGACTTCGACCTGACCGAGAACGGCTGGACCTTCAGCGGACGAAACGGCAGCCAGGGTGCAGATCCTCTATACGGCTTCACAGGCTTGAAGCAGCTCTACTTGAAAGCCGATCCCAGCTATGTCGGCCGTTACACCGTGCCCGTGCTATGGGACAAGAAGACGGAGACAATAGTGAACAACGAGTCGTCCGAGATCATCCGCAT
Source organism: Fonsecaea erecta (assembly GCF_001651985.1). Taxonomy (NCBI): domain Eukaryota; kingdom Fungi; phylum Ascomycota; class Eurotiomycetes; order Chaetothyriales; family Herpotrichiellaceae; genus Fonsecaea; species Fonsecaea erecta. The sequence continues at coordinate 4,108,217 of NW_017387245.1, read as the reverse complement.
GCTGTACGATCAATTCGACGACTTCCTCGAACCCCACCAGAGGGAAGCCAACAAACCCGGTGGAGGGTTTTACCCCCCGCATCTAAGGGACGAGATTGATGCTATGAACGAGTGGGTGTATACTACGGTCAACAATGGTGTGTACAAGACAGGGTTCGCGGCAACGCAGGAGGCCTACGATGCCAACGTCTACCCTCTGTTCAAATCACTTGACCGTCTTGAAGAACACTTAAAGGATCCCTCACACCAACCATACCTGTTTGGCGAATACATCACCGAGGCGGACGTCAGGCTATACACCACCCTTGCACGCTTCGACGTGGCATACTACAACATTTTCAACTGCAACCTGAAGATGATCCGGCACGACTACCCCCGCCTTTCGAAATGGCTGCGCAATCTCTACTGGGACACGTCCGACCGCACAAACGGCGGGGTATTCAAAAACACCACTTTCTTCGAAGTCTACAAGTATGGCTACCTCCGGGCCAAAGGTCGCCAGATGCACGGAGGAAGTGACCATGGATGGCCAGTCATCATCCCCCGCGGGCCGGTCCCAGATATCGAGCCACTGACAGATGAGGAGGAAAAGGAACTGATCGAGGGCACCGCTCGAAAACTGAACGGCTTGAATCTCGAGAGCTTGCCGTCTGGGTTCAACGCTGGCGCCTCGGCAAACCCGTTCAGCGCCCATGGAGACAAGGCAGGCATGGGCGCCATCTTCGGCGCGGAGGTGGATTCCCCGAACGGCGGTGATGAGGGTGTCGGCAGCCCCTCCAGTACCAGGGACGGAGAGGACGAGGTCGAAGAAGACGCGGGCTTTGACGAGAACGGTGATTTCCACCCGCGGAGGGTGATCAAGAGGAGGACGACGTACAGCGACGCCAATGCCAAGTGGTACAAGGCGGCCAAGAAGGCCGAGAAGAAGATGGGAGCCCCGAGCATGCATCTGGCTCTATAGGGGGCGGGCGGGCATGAAGCTGGAGGATTGATGGCGCTGACGCGAGGAGATCGGGAAGAGACCTGGCTTCATGGGAAGTGAACGGAGTACCTGTGAAGTCTGGATTAATGTCGACCACCCGCGAGCAGGTCGGAAGGAAAAGCGTTCTTTTAACCACGGGCGATATAAAGAGTCAGAATAATATACTAAATCACCATGGCCATATATCTTTTTTTGTTTTTTGTTTAAGTTACTTCTTGTGAGCTTTTGTGGCAATCGTACCCGAAACTGCGTGATGGATAATACCACATACTGTCAATATCCGATTTTTTAGTAGTGTCTCAGGGGAAGACGATCCCTCCCCAAGAATACCGGCACCAGCATGCATAGTCATCGTCACGTCGGTAGTCATTCATCATTACTGAATGCCAAACCTCCTGGCAATCTCCAGGAAGCCTCCGTCGTCGAGGCCGATCCACATGTCCACCCAGCCCTGATGCCTGGCCTGTTCCTTCTCGTCCTTGGACCAACTCTCTTCTTGCGGCCGGTCGATGTAGATGGTCTGATAGCCACAGGCCCTGGCGGCTTTGAGGTCGCCCAGGTGGGCGGCCACGAGCGCACACTCACCGGGATCCAGACCCAGCCTCTTGGCCGCGCCGAGGTAGACGCTGGGATGGGGCTTGTAGGCGCCAAAGTCCTCGCCGGACAGGACATGTTTGTAGGGTAGGTTGCCGTGCTTGGCCAGGTCCTGCAGCAGGGCCGTGTTGCCGTTGCTGAGGGTGGCCGTCTCGAAGCGGCTGTTCAGCTTGGCCAGGCCCGGCGACGAGTCGGGCCACGGGTCCAGGAAGTGCCAGATCAGGCTCATCTTCTGCACCTCTTCGTCCGTCCACAGGCCCTCGAGGCTGTGATCGACCAGGATCTTGTGCAGCGCCTCGACGTGGTGCTGGTCCACCGTCTTGAACTTGGACGGGTCCCTCTGCGCCTCGGCGGGGTCGTACGTCCGCGTGAAGTTGTAGTAGGAGATGCGCCACTCCATGGCGATGTCACCCCAGGAAATCTGTGCCGCCGCAGCGCGCACGCCGCTGGGAATGGAAGCAGTGGGGGAATTGAGGGCTTCCGAGGCCGAGATGGTTAAGTACTTGGTCACGGTTGAGCGCCAGTCGACCACGGTGCCAAAGACGTCGGTAAGGAGGGCTTTGGGGGGATTGGTGGTGGACATGTTTTGTTTTGTTTTCCCTTCTCTTCTTGATTTCCAGGATAAAAGGTGGTGACTGAGTGGTGAGAATAACTTTGAGTTAGCTGGATCGTCTCAATGCATGCACTGCCTGTGGACTGGTGTTGTGAACCTATCTGTGTGTGTCTGTGTCAGTGTTAGCCTAAGCACAGATACTCGGTACAAGCAGAGGCATGGGGAAGTCGAAACATAGATGGATGACGACGAAAGATGGCGTCTTTTGCCGGGCATATCGCATGAACTGTGGTTCGAATGTTTGGAGATGGTGGTTGGAGACTCCGACCCTCGGCATGCGATGGAACGAAGACCGGTGGCTTGCTTGGTTGTCGTCTTCCTATCTGTCTTCAATTACTGTTATTGACGTCGGACATTCTCCGAGCTACAGTGTGGGAGGACTCCATTTCTCCTTATCGTGATCCTGTGTCACTGTGAAGGTAATGTCGAGGTGTTAAGCGGACATGAGATGGTGGATGAACCAGCTACTAGAAAAAGAGAGGGAATCTTGCGGAGTTGTTCAGCCCCATTCCTTCTGTTCAATCTTTGAAGACTGACTACAAGCATCCTTGGGGTGGTCAACTCACTCCAGTTTGATCGACAGCAGGGGCAAGAACCCGTGGGCAATCAAATAACGGGCACGATACCCAACGAGTCGTGGATCAACCTGGTAGATGGCAAGACAAAGTGAAACAACATCACACACACGACATGATAGCAGTACCTAGTTCCGTGGCACTTTGACGTGAAGCGAAGACAAGGAGGGAACGTTGACCAGGTCTCGTCGAGGCGAGCAAGCCGGAGGGAAGCCACCAAGAAAGCCACCAAAAGGAGGGGAAGCAGATGGCATGTGGACCTGGGGGGGGAAGGATAGGGAAGGACGTATTAAATGGTGGCAGCCAGGTCAGTTGAGTTTCGATTTCAGGATGTGATGGACAGGGCCACACGTGCAGACAACTATTGCTGATGGACGTGACAGACCAATGTCAAAAGTGTGATGAAAAAAGCAGTCCGACCATCCTGCCACTATGCGACTATGTGACGTTGGGCGCCAGGCTGGGTCCCCGGAAACAAGTAGGAAAACAGGGCCAAGGCGCAAACCTTGAGGTCGGAGAATTTGCTGCAAAGAAGATTTGCACAGGATTGAAGCCTAAATATGGGCTTCGCAGCTGAATCTCTCCAGGAGTGCTGGGATGATAGACACAGCGGCCGGCGGAAGCGAGAGTGAGAAGCAGAGCACGGACGTGACCCTCAGCCAAGCCCAACACCAGCCCAACCGGTGTGGTCCAGTAGTGGGCGTCACTGCATCAGACAGTTCATGCCGCAGGCCGGTGACGGTGACGGTGGTTGTTCCCCGTGCATTATTACTAGGTAGGTACCTAGTAGCAGGTATTGACCAGGGTAAGGGACGGGGAGGGCAATGCAGCAACTAACCGGTGCCTGTAGGGAGTGGCTAGTGGACCTCTGCAAACAAACATACAGGACGCATGTACGAGTATATTTTGCATACTCATGTACCTACCTATGCTAGTATGTACGTACACTGGCACAATCACAGCCAATCTATGGCCAGTCTCCCCCGTCATCATTTCTTTCCTGGTGTTCCATCCCCCTTCCATCATCCACGAGGTGCACCAGCTGGGTGCCAACGGCCAGGAAATTGTCAATTTGGTACCTCGATCAAATCGCAAGCTTCAGGTCCGAGCTCAACTAGCCCCCAGGACGGATTAGCTAGTGGCCATCTACTGGTGAGAATCTTCCGGGCGGTGGCAGCCTAGCATGCGCGGTGGGAACGTGGTGGGGAACATGAAACACACTAGACATGCCACCAGGAACTTGACTCCAGACCGGCCCGTTACTGCTGAAAGACTCTAAAACCACTCTACGAGAAAGACTAGCTCAATCGGACCTGCAGTGGCTTGAAGCCTGGAACTCCGATCTTACGAAGGAGGGTCAAGATAGTCTTGGTCTTGCCCAGGAATGGGTTCTGGGAGTACGAGGTATTGTTTGAGTAATGGTAGAGAGAGCTTCTGTGCATTGGATATCTGTCCGTCACACGTCGCCGTGACTATGTATGACCAGCTACTACTGCCCACGAGGACGAGGTCCAGGCATGAGGATGCCCGTAAAAAGCTGCGTGGTTCCTCCAGGCTAGGGCGGATGCCCCCGTCGCCAGCAGCCCTGGTCAGTGGCTAGCCCCGCGCCCGCTGGCCGAAGCTCGAGCCTCACGCCCCTACGAGTCGGGTTGGTCTCCACCATGCAGTCCCTGGTCAGAAAAGACATGCTCGCCTGCGTCCAGTGATGCCCCTGAGCAATGATTTTCCCGCGATTCATGCCCCCAGGCCCAATCAATGCCACGCCCAATTTTGTGCCTAAGCCGGCCGATCATTCCTAGCAGTTGCAGCATCCCAGGAGAGGCTATGGCTCCGCTCCCAGACGCGACTGTGGGCGACATGACCTTTCCCTCTGAGCAAAAAACTCGAGCATCACTGTCAGTCGAGCGGGCTTCGCTCGTCCCAAATCAGAGGATCAGGCCTGACCTCGTCGGTCCCTTTTCGACTCTGTTCGCTTCAAAGCAGTTATTCCTCGTCAATCGTTACCCTGGTCCCCCCCCCATTCCTTACACTAGGCTGGAACCAGATCAGCGAGCTTTCTCCTGTTCATCTGTCAATCCTATCGCAGGCGTTCATTGCTTTGACCGCGCTTGCATGAGCCTTGCTGTTGTTCTGTCTGTCTCGTCAATCTTGCATGACCCTTCTTTGTTCGAGAACCCTCCCGAGTCCGCTGTGCGAATTCACGACGCCCTGTTGGTTCTAACCGTTGCTGCGTTCGATTTGTATCTTTCCTCCCGTCATGTGTTTCAGGGTTCGCTGAGTAGTGATTCATGTCACTATTCGTTGCAGAGAAGAACCCGTTCAATCAGCCCCAGAGTTATGTGTATGCCCTGAGCGGGCTGCATTGAAATCTGGGCCTCAAGAGCACCGCGACTGTCGACGAATAATGGACCCCGAGGTCAGCTACTCGCTACCTTCGCCGACAGATACTCCATATCGAACACCGTCCAGTTCTCAATCCCTCCGTTCCCGCCGGTACGAAGACATGTCGCCCTCATCTACGCCTCCCCCCATGCCCGAGGATCGAGCCAGCAAGAGACGAAGCAATGATTCCATTCACTCCAACCCTGCCCTGGATGAGAACATTTCTCCTCTCGACCCTCGACGATTTACGCCCACGCTGCATGCCTCGTTGGTCTCGGAAATCCTGTCGTTACGGCGAGACCTGGAGAGTCGCACTAATGACATTGAAAAGTTGGAAATCAGCCTCCATGCCGCGCAGACACAGAACGAGGCCCTCAATAACAACCTCTTGCAGGCCAACAAGGAGACGAGATCAGTCAAGCGGCAGATGCAAATGCTCGAAGGGGGCACTCTGTCAGCCCTCAACGACCTCGCCAAAGAACGAGATGATGCCTTGAGCGACGTCACCGATTTGCGAAAGCGTCTCGAACAAACCCAGAAGAAAGCCAAAAGCCAGGAGGAAACCGCGGACAAGACCCAGGCCTTGTGGGAGAAGGACAAGGAGGCGTGGCTCACTGAAAAGCGTGGCCTCGAAACCAAGGTCCACATTGCTGAAGGCCGCCTGAAAGTCGTGCTGAGTGAACTCGCCAATGCTCAGCAGCATCCGGTGCCTGCTTCACCCACCGAACGCGCACACAGCCGCAACAGTATCATGGACTCTCCAAGTAAAGGCTCCATCATTGCTCGGAGAGGGCGGAGGCACAGTGCGACGTCGGTTAACAGTGACACTCACGGGGGTCGAGTGTCAGTGTTGAGTTTCCACAATGGCATTTCGATCAACTTGGCAGACGAATTGGCCTTTGATGAAATGGAAGAAGACATGCTGAATGCACTAGACAACGACGATGGGAGGGTCTCGCCCGACGCACTCCCCGAGGAACACGTTCGACCCGCCTCCAGCTTGTCTATCAAAGCGAGGAGGGTCTTGGGTCTACCTGTCGACTTCGAGGACATGGAACGTAATGACAGTGTCGAGCATGACCGTTCGGGAGCCATGTCGGCCGATGGGAACCGTCGTCGACCAAGCGTCAAATATGTAGACACTGCCATTCAGTTCTCCCCACCGCCGTCTCCGTGGCCGATGACAGATCCACGACCCAAGGCCAATGGCCACCGACCCTTGGAAATTTCGATCGCAAATGCCAGACAAATTAATGTTACTCCAAGCCCCGTCAGTCCGCAAGACAGCATTGATATCGCTTGGGAAAAACAACGACCGGTCATGGTATCTTCGGGTTGTCAGACCGTCGAGGCTCTCCCGAGTCCCCCCCTTACACCTGACAAGCGCGACACAGGGCTGGCTACCATTCCCGAAAGTGCTTTGGAAAGAGTCGAAACCGCCACCATTGGAACCCAGACCGAACCGACACAACCGATCTTCGACCAATACAGCCACAAGCATACAGGAAGTGATGAGACTTTAGATCTGAAGGTTCCCCTGATTGCCATCATCCCTCCCGCGTCAAGGCCTGCCACACCTGAAACTAATGTTGTGCTACCACCCCGAACCAAGAACGCAGGTACCCAGGTCGCTACTCACTTACTGGGAGGATACAAGTCGTCTTCTATGCAGACGGAAGAAATTCGAGTCGACATAAGAGCCATCGTCCCACCCTCCGAAATGCCACCCGTTCCATTGTCAAGCCATTACAGGCCACCAATTTCTTCCAGGGCCATACCTCCTCCAATCCCTCGAAGCAGAGTATCTCCCGGTACCTCCATGTTTGCGTCGAGGCGGTCGGCGATGGCTGGACCGTCCAAGATACCTCCTGTGAACGACAATGGACCCCTCACGAGAGATTTTGCTTCAAATATGCCCCGACCTGTCCGGTCAAGTAGTCTCTTCGCCGGGTTTGAGGACGATGCCGACAACCGTGATGACTATATCGAAGAAGACACCTTTGCGGAAGACGATATCTTTAGCCGCCCCACTGCCAAATTTGTTCTCAAATCTGGAAAAATGGTCTCCCAGGACCTTCGCCTGGAAGATGTCAACGAGAGCGCGGCTATATCTGCAGGCGAAGCCGCTGCTCTGGAGAATCTCCGGCTGTCTGAAGACAGCTTACCGCCGGAAATGAAGGCCATCCTCTTCCAAACTCGGACGAGCCCGCGCAGAGGTTCTCAACGGCAGAATATGGGACTCAAATTGAAGAGAGTCCCGTCTGCCAGATCCAACAACATGAGGAGAGCGGCCTTGATATCGAGCGGGGCCGCCGCCCACCAGTCTTCACACTCGCAATCCACCACCGGATCTCTGGAAAGCAACAACCCGCCGCCCTTCCCCGTTCCCTTACGGTATAGCTCGGCCAAGGTCGGCAAGTCTATCAGTGAAGGCGGAAGAAGTTCACCCGGCAGCAGCAACGCATCGCCCACCAAGAGACCGAGGAACAGCAAGTATGCGAAACCTATGTTGCGAAAGGCGAGGTCAGGACCTGCGATTTCACCTCACTCGCAAGCCCGAAAATCACGCAGCCGATCACCACCCCTAGAACCAAGGGTATCCATTGTGCCAGAGATGCCCAGTTTCCAGATGCCTACGACGACCCCGGCGCCCGTTGCTGAGCGGTACGGCAATCCACGGGAAGCGAGTGCGCCGCGACCGTCCATCGCGACCGGACCTAGTCGACAACGCAGCCACACGAAACAGAATTCCGACGTCTTGTCGATGCAGCAGACGTCGGTGGTGGACTCTATCGCACAGACCATGGTCGGGGAATGGATGTACAAATATGTCAGGAGACGGAAGTCTTTTGGAGTGACCGAGAAGGCGGATTGGGATGCCAATAAGAGCGTTGAGGAGATTTCTCAGAGTGTGACCAACAACGGTGTCCGTCACAAACGATGGGTCTGGCTTGCGCCGTATGAACGTGCCGTCATGTGGAGCAGTAAGCAGCCGACATCTGGGACAGCCTTGATGGGCAAGAGTGGTCGAAAATGTAAGTTCGATACGAGCAATTGGGGCGTATGTGGAAGCTAACTGTCGTCAACCAGTGATGATCAAGTCCGTGCTCGACGTCAAAGACGACAACCCCATGCCCAAGGGGGCAGTAACTGGACCGAACTTCAACAGATCCATTCTCATCCTGACTCCTCAGCGTGCGTTGAAGTTCACAGCAACATCTCAAGAGCGACATTATATATGGTTGACTGCGTTGTCATTCTTGTCACACTCTCCTCTCAGTGTCAACGACCTTACTGCTATCCCTCCTCCGCCGCCCCTTCCCGAACACGAAGCATCGTCTGCGCCAGCACCATCACTTGCGGGGTCGCTTCGCCGACGACCAATTCGGGACTCGATCAGATTGACGAAGGGGCTTGCGAAGTCAACACCAGGAACGAGATCTTTCACGACCGATGGTTCGTTGCCAGTACAAGACTCGCGGCCCCCCACACGCGACTACTATGATCCGTTGACGGACCCTGCTCTACCACCCACCATCCCCCGCCATTCTCGAAAGCGAAGCAACACGGCACCGCGGGCGCCGCCCAGCTCTTTCAGGAGCTTCTCCACCAACGGTGTGACCCCGAGTCTACCCGGACCGGGGTCAAATTATTCGCAAAGCGTGCACTCCACCGCAGTGTATTCCTCCGACCGCGGCTTATATACGCCCAGCCTGGGAATGCAAAGCGTGATCAGCAGTCGGAGAGGCAGTGAAGCAAGTGCTTCGGGAAGGCCTCCCCTTCCGACCTTTATGGATAACAACCATACGACGACCATGAGGATGGACGCCTTCATCGAACATGAGCAAGGCACATCCTCCGGCCGGCCTTCTTTTAATTTCTTCCGATCAGGGCCGGTCAAAAGAAAAGACATGGGCTACTGGGGCGCCGAACAGGGAAGAGAGAGCATCAGCCCCGTGGACTCGTTGCTCCACAGCGAGATGATGGCAGCAAGCTCCTCCACGCGGGGAAGCTACGAGTCGAGAGATCCATGGCGCGGGTTCTGAATGCTCCCGCCTGACCTGCTCCCTCCTGACATTGACCCCCACCCATTGAAAGAGGATTTTTTAGTCATAATGTGTACAAGTGACAATGATGGAAAAAGAATCAGATTTCTGCGCAAGCAGTGGATGACAGGACGAAATCCAGCGACCCAGCTTGGAATATCGTATTTTGGCTGCTCTGAATCAATCTCACCCTCCCTTTTCCGGCAAACGGGAGATGGCGTTTTTCTTTGACTGGACCTGTGGGATTGGGTATGGGCCAAAAGGGAATTTGGTGGCATAAGAATGGGTAGGACGAATAGGCCCACGCCTGGGTATGGGAGGAAGCTTTTGCTGCATCTGTACCTATATCTTTCTCTCTCTCTCTCTCTCTCTCTCTCACACATACACCCCGTGTTTTGTGCGTGTAGGCTATTGTGCTCTCTGGCGTTCAAGCGAGTTATCTTGTTGAATCGAGCTGTTTGGGTGCTCGGCGACGTTACAATGCAACTTTGAAGCGATTGCTACTTTCATGTGGCACCATCTTTGTCAGTTGAACAAGTCAATACCTTTCCTATACAAGACTGATGTGTATAGATGGATCACGTGACATATTTGATGGATGGGTTGATTATGTAAACAACAAGCCCCGCGAATTCACCCGTCGTCGTCAGGCTGCGGCCTCAAGTCACCAATTCACTCATTTATCCACCCCTCCATTGGTTTAATGTGGCGTTGACAAACGACAATCACCATTCTTTCTATCGTCTAAATAATACCCGTTGCGGTCCTTGCTCTTCTTCACCGATCCCTTTCTCTGCCAGTGTTTCTGACGTTCTCTTCTCCCAAAGTTAGAAGCATCTCGCCTCCTCTCCGATCACGGCCTGCTCTCCCCTTCCGACATCCATCTGTCGCCTGCCTTGAATTTCTCCCTCCGGCTCGAGCACGACGCCAACATGCTGATCAAGTAATCCATCCTCCTCACACTTATACACGCACACACTCCTCCTCCTTTACCCCCATCCTTTTCTGGGCTTGCTGGGAACAGCGCATGCCGCAGTAAATGAATCCGGAGGGCTGACGCGGGCATGTTTTGTCAAACAGAGTGCGGACGTTGACGGGCAAGGAGATCGAGTTGGACATTGAGCCAGACTACAAGGTAGGTGTGCTTTGGCCCATATCACGCTACAACGATCGTTTCCTACCTTCCTTTCCACCACCGACCCACGCTTTGGGAGACAGGCGGTCGCGATGATGAATGAAAGAGTGAATGGGTTCTGACAAGACGCCGTGCGGCGGCACACGGTTAAACAGGTGTACCGGATCAAAGAGCGCGTTGAAGAGAAAGAAGGCATCCCGCCCGTCCAGCAGCGGTTGATCTACGGTGGAAAACAGATGTACGTTGTTGGGTCCCCCCTTCCCCCCGCTTTCCATCCTCCTCCGCACGGATACACAAAACATCTGGGCTGGACCGGGCTCTGGGGATGGTGGCGGTAGTTTGCGAAGTAAGCTAATGTTGGGCGTGTGTGGGGTTGGAAAACAGGGCCGATGAGAAAACCGCCGAGGATTACGGACTCGAAGGTGGCAATACGTTACACTTGGTGCTGGCACTGAGAGGAGGAAGGTGACCGGACTCAGGCTGTGCGAGGCGGAAACGGGGCAGCGAGGGGGCATGAGGAGCTGATGTGTTATGTGCGGCTCGATGGAAGACGAGACGAGACGAGACGAGGCAGGATGCGACAACATCAGATGGCACATTTCGTGAGGTGGCACGAACCATGACAAGGCCCTCCTGCTTTGATTCATCACCACATTGATTGATAGCCGGAGGAAATTAAGCGACAACCACCGCGAAGGCCATTTGGCAAGAGCCAAAGGCAGAACCAGATCAGACGATACAACCACAACCAGAATATCATTTCGCATCAGTGTCTTGAGCTCACGACAGGCGCGAGACACGCTACAGGGACATTCCATCAATATATTTCATGCTTTCCCCTTGAACGATTGCAACCCCTGTGTTCGGGGTCTCGGCAACGGGGAGAGCCTCAGGGGAGTCCTCGCTCGAGGCATGAGTTCGTCGAGTCGAGCGTTGTTGGGTTTCAGCCTCTTTTGCGGCGTTTCTGTATCGTCTCCCTGGTCCCGTGTTCGCTTTGGCGGGTGGTCCCGATTATAGTCATCATCATCATCATCATCATCACCACCGTCGTCATTGTCGTCTGAATCTTCGAGGAAATCGAGGGTCAAGCTGTCTCCCCCAACTTGAGACCTCCGCCGGGCACCATTGGGAGAAGATGGCATGCCTCTCGTCGAGTTCGAGGTCGGAGAAGCGACTTTGCTGACCGACCCTCCCGACTTCAAGGCCCGTAACCTTGACTCCCGGTCGCTCATTAGATCGTAAGGCTTCCCACCATTTGCGACGGCAGGCTGAGGCTGAGGCTTCGGTTTCGGTGTCTGCGTAGAGGGTGCAAACATCGGTGGCCTCGATGTCCCCGCAGTCCCGGTTGTTCCCATCCCCGACGCTGGTCTCTTGGGCGGCGGACTCAGAGCTGTCTTTGCCTCTGTCGCCTGCAGGACCTTCATCTTCTTCACCTCCTCGACGAACTGCGTCGGCGCCTTGACCACTCCCGTCTGCCTCTTCTGTAGCTCGTGCATGGGCCGATTCATCTTGCTCGATTTTGCGTCTTTTGCCTCTTTGCGGATCTTCTGCATCAGGGTCATTTTATGGGCGCCCTTCGCCCCGGTCTTGCCAGAGATATAGTTCCACCCGACTCTGGCCCGTCGCGACGGCCCGGGGGCGTTGCTGCTCGAATACAAGCCCGCACTGCGTGACGTGCTCGCGATCTCGGCGGTGTTCTGCTCCTTTCCCTTCTGGATGTCCGCCAGCGCGGCTTTCAGCATAGCCTCGTCGTTCGAGGAGTCCTTGGTCGCCTCCGCCTTCAACTTTCGGTACACCTTGTACCAGTTCTTCGGGTTGGACGGCTCGTGGCGCTTCCGATCCCAGTCGGGGATGTCGCGCTTGATGAAGTTGAGCCAGATTTCGGCGTCGTGGCCGATGATTTGCGGCGACGAGAGTTCGAGTTGGTGCTAGCAAGCCGCAGACGATCAGCATTAGTATCGGGAATCACATATTTACGCTGACCCCAAGCTGCAGACAGGACGTGCGGAGGTTGGTTGGGTGAGGATGGAGTGTTGCAAGACTGGCAGGACTTACGAGTTTCTCGGGGCTCTCGATCTTCAGCAGGATGGGTCGGATCAGTTCATAGTCGAGATCCCCAATGTCGGTGATCCGGTGGACGTTGCGGGCGCAGGCTCTCCGGGCCATGTCGAGGAGGCTGTCGGCAGGCATGGTGGGAAGAGGGGGAGGATTCTTGACGACGTTGAAGACCAAAAAGAGGAAGAAGCAGAAGAAGCAGAAGAGGTCCTTGTGGTATATGCAGATAAAGATCACGACGAAAGGATGTCACTGTTGGTTATCTTTGTGTGCATGTTGGTCACCCTTAGTCCCGTAACAATGGAAAGAGGTGAATCGTGTGAAGCCTGGATCGTGACAGACGACGAACCTGCGGCCTCCCGATTCCGCTTCCGGACACAGTTTAGTTCCGCCTCACGATCATCTTGATTCTCCCTTGACAGCGCAGCAATACAGCAAACACAACTCTGCTCCTTCCAAGTGACCCAAGAATCAAGACAAGATGGCGACATTCACGGTATTAGATCAAGCTGAAGAAGGTAAGAAAGAATTGTTGTTGTTGTTGTCGTTGTCGTTGTCGCCGTCGTCGCCCGATTGAGACTTTTAAAACCACCCCAACGGCCCTGACTTTTTCTTCTTGCAGACAAACTCCACGCGACCCGGCTGTTAGGTATCGAAGAACGGCCCTTCAAACGAGTCTCCAAACGCCTTCTTGCGCCCACCACTCCCATCAACGCGTTCCTGGCCCGACCGAGCCCGTCAGCCGACGACGACAACGACAACGACAACGACGACCCCCCCGCGCCAGAGTCGTCGTCTGCCGAGCAACACGAGCAATTCCTCCAATCCCTGACCCGCTTCCGCGAGGACATCATTCTCGACTTCGCGGCCTTCGAGTCCTCGATCGCGCGCACCGCCTTCCTCCGCGCCGCCAACACCCGGGAACGCGAGCGCTACGCCACGGAAAAGCTCAAGATCGAACAGACCGCCAACGACGTGCGGGCGAACCTGTCGCATCTGCGGGTGCAGCTGGACGCGGCACAGAAGACGCTCGCGGTCCGGAAAACCTACGACGTGCTGGCGGAGAAGATCACGCGCGACGAGAAGTTGAGGGTCACGCGGGCCGAGCAGCATGTCAACCTGGAGAAACTCAAGGCGGAAATCGAGGAGCTGGAACGGGAGAGTGCCGAGTTGAAGGTCGCGTGGGGTGAGAGGCGGGAACAGTTCGACCGGGTCATGCAGGAGGGCACGAGGTTGAGGAGGGTCATGAGAGACGAGAAGGAGCCAGACCCAGAGGGCGAGAAGGATGACGCTGACCATGAGAGGGAACGAGATGGCGATGACGGGGAGAGGGAAAGAGACGGCCTGTCGACGGCCGGCACACCCCGACCTGGAGACGATGCGCCGACCCCCTTCCCCGCCGGGCTCAGAGGCAGCGGCGCGCTGACACCTCGGTCACATATGCAGGAAGGACCTGCTAGTACTGGAGGGGCTACACCGCGGCGGACAGACGAAGACGTTGATATGCACGGCAACACTGGAGTATCTTCTGCGGGAGAAGACGGGATCAAGGAGGCCGCGGCGGCTGCCCTTGAGAACGCTGCAGACGACATGGACACAACATAGCCACGTGGCACGCCCCTTTTCGTTCGACGACGATGGCTCGTACATGACAGCATTCAACGATATCGGTTTTATGGGCGAGGACGAGATGAGAACTCGAACACGTCCCAGAACGACTTATTTCTCGGTTGGTTGGCACCGACCTCGAGGATCCTCGTGCCTGTATGAGACAGGGCACTCTGTTACAAAGAGCTTGTCGATATGTGGATGCTGATCTCCCTCTCGTACGTCAACGTCAACGTCAACGTCAACGGCGACGAGAGGGGGATGAGAGCAAAGAAGTAGGCATCGGTGACCAAGGAGCGGAGAATGTCATGCCTCCAATGCTCATTTCAGTCGTTCCATAATTGAAGCCAGCTAGCTGTAACTCAATGCAGCTTTCACATCCCATCTCCCATCTCCACAGCCCGTCTTCAAGACAGTGAATGCCGAAGTAAGGCTAGCGAGCGATCACGACATGGTTCTCGGTTCTCCCGCGATGGGATCGTCTTTCTGTGCTTCCTTCGCCGCCTTGAGCACTTCCACTGCTGCATTCCGTTCGTCTTCGTTGGTAGCTGTATCCTATATCCCCCACAAACGGGTTACCAACCACTGTTAGCGACTCAGCCTGGCTGGCATGTCAGCGCCGACAAAGTCCTGAAAACTCACCAGGAGGTTCTCCAGCTTCTCTCTCGCGTTTGTGATGCGATCACGCAGCGTCGGGATGACTACCTTGGTTTCCTCGAGGGCTTTGCGCTGTCGAAGCCCATGGGCAGGGGATGTTAGCCTCCACTCCCAACAGTTGCGCCAAAAAGGGGCAGGGCCATCATGGTGGAATTATGGACTCACCTCTTGTCTCAAGGTATAGTCATGATTCTCGTCACTGCCGTTAGCCTCGTTCTCCAACTTGTAGATACGAGCCTCCTGCTGCTCCTGTTCCTTGTAGTAGGAGGCTTCTTCCTTCAGCAGCCGCTGGAGCGAGGACGTGGCGATCTGGATCTGGGAGGGCGGCATCTTTTCCGTTCTGGCTTTTTTTTTTCTCTGTGAGTTTGAGGATTGGTCTGTACAGAGGAACTGGTATGGCGGTATGGCAGTATGGCAGGATGTACATCCGGTACAGACATAGGCTGCGGGACGCGAGATCATGTGGGGAAAAGAAACACGGCCGAGAAAGATCAGAGGCACGCGGAAGAAAATGAAATGACGTCACCCGGCTCAGCCGCCTCGGTGGCTCCTTCGCACAGTCTTGGCAGCGACTAGGCAATATTCGGCTCTACTGTAATCCTCCTTTATGTCTTTTACGAGGTCCAGACGACACTGCAGCTGTCCCCCCTGGCTATCACGAATCTCCGTGTCTCCTTGCGGCCTTATCCTCGCTCCTGAAAAGGCCCTGTCCGCCCATCAACACACCATCCCGCCCCATACGGAGCGGGGGCCGGCCCTGGTCACCCACTGGTGACCCTGCCACGTTGATGACAAAGTTCAAGGCGGAATATTCAGCAGCCCGCCAGTCTGCACGTGAAAGCAGACTTCCGTTTCCAGCGGCGAGCAGCGAGCCTGGCCTATCATTACTCTACGCTTGATAAGACTCGTGGGAGGTTTACCTAAGGAGCTCCTTCATGCTCTCGTCGCCAGAACTAGGAATACTTTCGCCATATTATACCTAGTACGAACGAGAAAAAAAAGTCAACGGGTATAAGTATCAATATCTCCCGTCTCGTTGGTTTCCTTTCTTCTCTTCCCCTCCACTTAGCCCTCATCTCTATCTGTCCTCATCCAGCCCGGAGCTACGAACTCACGCCACCAGCACCACCCCCACCGAGTAAGAATATGCGTGCTATCGCCGTTGATTCCTGGGGCACTGCTCCTCACTTCACCTCGTCCCACCCCGATCCGGCACCTGCATCTGCCGACACGGTCACTCTTAAAGTTCTCGCGAGCGGCCTACATCAGCTCGTCCGCTCTCAAGCCGAGGGTGGTCACTACAGCACCAAAAATGCACCCATCCCCTATGTCCCCGGTGCTGACGGCGTCGGTGAAACCCCTGATGGTCAACGCGTGTATTTCACCAGTATCGCCGTGGGCGGCGGGTTTGCCGAATACATCACGGTGCCGAAAGCCACGATTTCGCCGCTTCCTGAAGGTGCAGACCCCGTTGCGATTGCGGGACTGATGAACCCGGGCATGTCGAGCTGGATGGCGCTTGCGGCTCGCGTCGACCCCCCGCTACCGAAGGACTTTACCGTCGTGATCACGGGGGTGACCGCGATCAGTGCCAAAGTGGCCGTACATTTTGCGCGGGTGAAGGGTGCTGCGAAGATCATTGGTGTGGCACGGAATGCAAAGGAGTTGGCGTCGATTCCCGGCCTGGACGAACGCATCGTGCTGGCCAACGACCCCGGTCAGACGGATTTCTCATCCTTGACGGACGTCGACTTGATCCTTGACTATCTCTACGGTCCCGCCGTCGCCGCCCTTTTCGCCCAACTCAAATCTACCGTCCCTACACAGTTTGTACAGATCGGTACGGTGGGCGGGAATGACATCGCATTGCCCGGCGCCATCTTGCGGAGTAAGAACATCACACTCCGCGGCGCGGGGCCCGGCTCGTGGACTATGCCTCAGTATGCGAAGGAGGTGCCGTATTTGCTTGCCGCCGTGGCCGACTTGCCTGACATGGACCTGAAGGTGAGGAAATTGGAAGAGGCCGAGGCTGCGTGGGCGGCCAAGAAGGAGAGAACGGTGTTTGTGCCATGACTGGCCGACCCTCGGCCACAGGCTGTGAGGGCGAACCTTTAAACAACGATTCGATGTGTCTATTATGGTATTGCCATTTGACCATGCTATAAGCCAACCTCGATTTCTATCCATATGCACTTGATCGTGGTCGTCTCCCAAAGCCCCATCTCGTTCTCTGTCCGAAAACTCACACCATGTAATCGTGTTTGCACGGCCACCTCATCGGTCTGGAGGAGCCTCCTGCTCCCTTGACGTCGTCTCGACGGCATGGCATCAATACTGTCTCCGAAGCTCGATTCAGAGAATCCCGGGCTGCGCCATCCCAGATTCCATTTGCCCGTTTCACCGGTGGGATCGTGGTCAGGCCCGGGAAGAGCAAAGGCTCGTTTGAACCACGACGTCTTGGCGGGACGGGGTGGTAATGGAGCTCCTGGTGCCGATTGGACTTCGAACTGTGGCAGCAATTGTGACTGTGACCGTGATGGAGGTTGAGGTTGAGGTTGAGATTGAGATTTCTCATCCGCCGGCCTTGCAAACCCTGTCTCCTCGGGCGCGGACGGGTTGGCCAGCTCCCTCCGGAGCAAGAGATCCAGTTCTTCCACCACGGCTTGTTGCGTCCAGAAGGAGGAGTGGTTCTCCGGTCCGGGAAGCGTGATGACGACCCCCGTGGTCTGGTGGCTGGGTAGGGAGGGAGAGACCACGTTCTGGGCAGTCAGAGTTCTTGTTTCTCGCAGGACGTCGGCTGGGACGACAATGATGGTGAGATGGTTGCACAGGTTGGATACGTGAGTTGCGAAACAGGGGATGAGAGATTCGACGACCAGCTCGTAGATGCGTCGCGTACGCTGTTGACGGATCGACGAGGCACTACTCGACGCTGTTCTCTGTCTTGAGCCTTTGGGCGAGCCAGCGACCGCCTCTTCATACGTAGGGATGCGATCGTTGGCATCTATGTCGACGGGTGTTTTGGACATGGTCTGTCAATAGGAGACCGGTCTTGGGCAAGATTGAGGTCGGTCGGGTGGATATTGGTATGGGTTGTGCTCGGTCTGTCTGTGGCACGGCGGGTGGGTGGGTGTATGTGTGAGCAGCAAGTCGAGGACCGGGGGGGTGGAACTGAGTAAGTGGCATGAGGAACCTGCTGGATCAGCCTGACCATCACTGCCCGCCCGGGAGAGGCAATGGTTCGCTCAAGAAAGAAGTAGTAGGAGAAGAAGAAGTGTTAGTGCCGTGCTATCTGGAGAGGCCGAACCTGGCATTCTTGACCGGTCAGGGCTGATTCGCAAATAATATCACCATCGAACCGTCCAGAGACGATTTGCCCGACTTTAGTGGCAACAGTAAACGGATAGTCGGCTTCTAGAAGGTTGAGAAGAGAAGCGAACGAAGGACGTGGGGGACTGGAGACGGTGTGCTTTGGGGCCAGGCAGACACAGACCGAGAGACAGACAGACAGACAGATAGACGGGCAGCAGAAAAGCCTCACTCACTAATACTCTTGGAAAAAGCATGCCCCGTCCCCTGCCAGTTCCAGACGAGAGATGCAATAATTAATTGGTGAGTGAATATGCAGTACAACATAGCAGTAATAGCGAGTTGGTCGCGGGTGTTGTTGTGTTGTTTGGTGCATCTAACTAATATTATTATTATTATTATCTATCGACTGATGTCTGTCTGCGGTGCCCCGGTGCCTTGCCTGCGCCCTACCAACTTGTGACACCACATTGACCATCTCCATCACCACCACTACCATCACTGCCATCACCACCATCTCCTCCTCCTCCTCTTCCTTCTCCTCCTCAATCCATCATGCCATCTTCAAAATGCCAAATGCTAACCCCCCCCGTATCCCCCTCCCTGCCCCCTGTTCTGTCGTATTCGGTTGCAATGCAAAACCAAGAAACTTGTCCCAACGCCAATCCTGTCCTTGTGACCCTCTCTCTCCATCTATCTGCCTCGTGGCTCCACATACATTGAAACTCTCCACCGACCGTTTCGGGCGAAATCCAAGACAAGGGTCGTGGCAGTACATGGCAGACCGGTTGCCGTCAGGCAGTAAACGAGGTACCGACATCTCTCTCCCACGCCATGTACCTTTGAGTAACAGTGCATCACATTGGCAAACACCGCCCAGCATACGAGGCGGCAGACAGAGTCCTGGTATTTATTTATTCCACCTTCTCACCTTCCTTCAGTCTGTATCCGGTCACTCATTTCTCCTTACATCCCTGCCAAATAAAGCTCTTCCCGTGACAACGTTCTTGTATCACTTGGTTGCGTCTCTCTGTGACACCCTACTTCCTCTCTTTTCAACCACACCACCAACAACAACAGCAACAACATCGGCCTGGCAGCTTGATACCATCTTGTTAGTCCACATCATTTACTGATACGTTAGTTTAACCCAATTACCACTTCAACGTTCATGCCCGGCATGTGGTATCACATCTCCAATGCGAACGAGTACCTCGTCGTCACCGGCGCTGGCGTCGATGATGTCCGGATTGTCAAGAAAGCGCTCGTCTACCCGTGGCAGCGCGTCGCTCGCATCTCCGTCTCCCCCTTCGACTTCTCCCTCAACCTGCAGGCCATGACCATCGAGAAGTTGCAATTTGCCCTACCTGCCGTTTTCACCATTGGCCCGGACAACAAGCCTGAAGCCCTCAAGAAGTACGCCTTGCTCCTCAGCGGGAACCCAGATGGCACGCCTTCCGCAGGCAGGAAGCCGGGGATGGCCATTGTGCCGACCCAGAGAGGCCATGTGCAAGACATCGTGAAGGGCATCATTGAAGGTGAGACCCGTGTCATCGTCTCGAGCATGACCATGGAGGAAATTTTCAAGGAGCGACAGGTCTTCAAGCAGAAGGTATGCCTCCCATCGGATCTGATGCAAGACCACGGCCACTAACTGGAGTTCTAGGTTATTGAGAATGTCCAGAACGAATTGGACCAGTTTGGTCTCCGAATCTACAATGCCAACGTCAAGGAACTTCAAGACACACCAGGCTCCGAGTACTTTGCCTTTCTCTCCCGCAAAGCCCACGAAGGAGCATCCAATCAAGCCCGTATCGATGTGGCTGAAGCTCGCATGCGAGGTGAAATCGGCGAGGCGGGGAAGCGTGGTCATACGAAGCAGGAAATCTCCAAGATTGAGGCAGAGACTGCTGTTCTCGAGACCAAGAGGAGAGGTGAGACAACCGCGCCGTCCCAACGTATCAAATGCTGACACGACCACCACAGCCGACAAGGCACAAGCAGACGCCGAGCTCACGAATCGACAAACGGAACTGGACATGACCATCCAGATCAATCAAATCCAAGCTCGGAGAGCGGCCGAGGCCCGCGACGCTGAATTGCAGAAGGAGGTCGAGACGAAGAAGGCGGCGACGGAGCTGGAGCGTCTTCGGGCCAAAGACCTCGTCCGTGCCCAGATCTCAAAGGAAACCACCCAACAGGAGGCTGATGCCGACCTCTACCGTGCGTCCAAGCAAGCCGATGCCAAGGCCTACGCCGAAAAGCAGGATGCCGATGCTCAGCTGTTCAAGCAGCAGCGTCAAATCCAAGCCAGCGTGGAACGCCAAACGAAAGAAGCCGATGCAATGTACCACGCCAAGATGCGTGAGGCGGAAGCCACAAAGGCACAAGCAGAAGCGTACAGAGAGTTGGCCGACGCGTTCGGCGGACCACAGGGTCTGCTGCAATTCATGATGCTGAAGGAGAACGTCTACGAGAAGCTGGCCCTGGCCAACGCAAAAGCCATTCAAGGTCTTCAGCCCAAGATCACCGTGTGGAACACCGGCAGCGGAGACGCCAGTGGCGCCATGGGCGAAGGCATCGCGCCCATCAAGAATATCATGCAGTCACTGCCCCCTCTGCTCAGCACGATCCAGGAACAAACCGGCATGACTCCGCCAAGCTGGATGGTGCAAATGCCCAAGGACGTCAACGGACACCTGCAGCCCGAGGAGCGGAGAAAGGTCCTGCGTCAGAGCGCCGACGAGCAGAAGGCATGAGCAGCCCCGATGGTTACTTGATCTGAGCGGTGCCGCAAGGGATGAGAGATTCTCCCCACAACGTGCAGACAGCTTTCCTTTGTTTGTGTGACACACATGGCGCATTTGGGAGATCTGGGTTCCGCTGGGGGGCCGGGGGTCGCGGGAACGTATTACTTCTTCTACTACTCCAGTACTTACTGTAATGTACGCGGCGCTTAGACATCGTATTATCCCATAGGTTTGCTTTAGCTTACATAGCTCTTTGTTGTTCATAAACCCTCGTTGCATATCGAGAATGTATGTATGTCCTGTATATATGTCACATGTCATATTATTATGTACCAAGAAAACTCGAGCCGGCCCTCCTCTCTGTCGAGCTTGCTTCCTCGGGCCTCAATCAATCAAATACCCCCTCCCTCGCAAACTTTCACTTTCACTCACATGCATTGATATTATTACCCTGGACGGGAGCCTCCTACTATCCCGCTTCCGTTAAGCGACGATTACAGCCTTCTTCTACTCGAGAAAGCGTGACGGAGGGGACAGGGCACGTTCCTTTTTCCTTGAGGGTTCATGTCATCATTCATCTTTTCATTTCTGGAATGCTGGCAGTAGTATACTTGAGGACTGGCTGCAGCTCTGCTACCTATTTTCGCCTTTCATTTTCCCTTCCCCTTTCCCAATGAGTTCTCCTTCCAGGGGACATTGGCCAAGAGAGCACCATGCAGTCAGCTGTATTTCCGTCTGATGTCCTCGTCGACCTGCCACCTGTCTGTGTTTCGGCGATGATCGGGCCTCCTCCCGAGTTAGATATCATATCTTCCCAAACCAAAAAGTATTGGAAGAGGCCTTGTCCTCTCCCTGCCTTGCGCTGTGGCTAATCGTCTTTCACTGTCGAGTGATCGTGGTCCGACATGTATTCCATGTCAATGTCGATGTCGAAATCAAACCTGTGTCAGATGACCAAACAATCCATAGCTGACCGATACCAACAAAATCCTGCTTGCCCGCTCTGGTGTACAAAACGATTGAAAACTGGTCTCTAAACCATAACAACATGCTGTGGTACTTGCTGGGATGTCGTTTCGATCGTTGAAAATAAAAGGACGGAAATCCACCAGAATCAATGCTTCCTCTGCGTCAAATAGCCTCGCCCATTGGCCCCCCCCCCAACCCCCCGCTTGTCCAAAACGATTTGTGTTTGGGTATCCAGGGGTTTGAATCACCTGGCTGAATAGATGGCTTTTAGACATCGATCATTTCCGCATCTTCAGCAAGTACTTCGTCGGCAGGCCCCCAGTTGCCTTCAAAGACAGTCGCTCCTGCGCGCCGCCTCGTTTCTGCCCACCGAACACCTTCGGTGTTGAGCACCTCGCTGGCAAGAGGGCGGTCATTTGGATCTGGGGATATCATCCAGCGCACAACTCGGTCGAGAGCTTGTTCGTGAGCAGGATCCACCATAAACTGAGGCGGATCGACAAGCTCGCCGCTTCGTTCGAACCGTGGGGGTTTTTGGTAAGGCTCCGGCGTAGTCGACTCGAAATCGTCGCCGTCCATCACTTCCACGTCATGCTGGTCGTTGTCCAGCCGGAATTCAAAGGAATGTTCTCTGGACACAGGGTTACCGGACGAGTCCCTTAAAATCCCGCTGGTTCCAGAACTCCACGTCAAACTGGGGACGTCGCTCATATCCCCATTCCGCAGCTTCTGCCAGGATACACCATTGTCCGGTAGTTCAACATTTCCAGCCGTCTCCAACATGATCAGACCGAGTGCAAAGATATCGGCAGGTTTATCGTATCGACCCATCAGGATCTCGGGTCCGATATATTCGCGGTCCCCTTCGCCTTCTATACCCGCTTTTGCCGGCCATCGGGTTGCCATACCGAAGTCAGCAATCTTGAGGACGCCCTCAAATGTAATGAGGACGTTGGCCGGCTTGAGGTCGAGATGGATGAATCCTGAATCGTGGATGTGCTTCAAACCCTAGTGGCTGTCAGCTTGGACGAGAGCATGGAGGGGATTGGACCTACCATGGCAAGCTCAAGAAGGATCTTCCAGATGCGGAAATCGTCCAACCTCGCTTTCAGGCCGACTTGCGCAAGGAAGACGTCAAGTGTACCTTCTTCGCAGAACTCTGTTTGAATATAAAGATGACCGTTTTCCTCCCAGCTGTCGACAAAAGTCACAATGTGATCTGAATGACCCAGGGCTTTGAGCACGTCCACCTCGTGAATCTTCCTCTGACGGTCTCGGGTACCAGTGTAAGGATGCCGGGATCTCTTGACGGCCCAGATTCTTTCAGGAACAGAACTTCTTGAGGACGGGCGGCTGGTGGACACTGAATAGATCTTATGGAATGGAGATGCCTCTGGGGGCTGCGAAACCCGGTATACTTGCGAGAACTCTCCCGAGCCAATAAGGTCAACCTTGTCAAATCTTGATGTCAGGCTGCTATCAATATTTGCCGCGTCTAACGAGGCAAGGTTCAGACTTGGGCGGTTGGAGAAGTTCGTAAAGTACTCTCGCGGCCCAGTTGGTGTCGCTGGAATGATAGGTGCCATGTTACTCTGTCTCGTCGGCGGGCGTTCGGCGCGTCCCGATATGGTCAAGCCGCTCGGATCAGGAGGAAAGAAGCTGTCGAGAGGTGTGTGAGGAGATCCACGGTCCGTCCGTTCGACTCTTGGGCTTACTGGTGGCACAGAGATTCTTTTAGCACGTTCCAAAGCAGGGGGATACATGGCCAGGATCGAAAGTGCCCTCCTTGTCGAAAGAGGATCTCTGAGACCTTTCGAAGCTCGTCCTTGGGTAAAAGAGGGGCCCGGCAGGTTGACGACATTCAGCGCCGACTTTGGTCTCAGGTTGGCGGACGGAGAATCTTCCATCGCGCTGTCACTGTCCACATCGGTGCATCCTGACGATGCCACAATAGGAGATAACTTACTGCTTGCCAAACGAGTTACATGGGTCGGAGGAGCGACAGCTCGGTTGGTGGACAAGGCTGAGTGATGGGGTGATGGAGAAACTGAACTCCTATCATGAGGCTCTGTCAAGTGCTTGGTCGGTGTCGGGGGATAGTCAGAGTCTGTCGACTGACTATTCGCGCGACTTAATGGGGAACGACCGACCGCTTTGTCGTCGGGGTCGATGGATGCGAAACTTCCGTCCCGAAGCAAATTGTGTCGACTGGGGCGAGGTCCGAATATGCCAACGCTCTTGGAGAAGGGAAAGGCCGAGACCTTGGAAGCTCCGTGGCTCACCTCGAGTGGACTCGGGGGGACACCAAAAGATTGTCGAGAGATTCTGTTGACAGCACTCTTGGCGGGCGCAAACTTCTCCTCGGTTTGGAAAATGGCAGGTTGTTTCTTGCAGGGAGTATCTGGCATGTGGGCTTTTGGTAGGCCCGCGTTTGGATCGTCCACATTACGGTTCTTCTTCGAGATGAGCCCAGTCGACATGAAAGCCGCCGGCAAGGGTTTGGCAGCTTTGTAGTTGCCTGGCGTGGCGAAAGAAGCCTGGGAGGAGAATTCGTTGTCTCCAGGCGATGGAATTGGCCTTGACGAGCCGACTGGCAAGGATTTCGAAAAATCATGAGAACGAGGCCTGTTCGGGCGGTGCATCGGTTCATGAGTCGGCGAATCGTCTTGCTCGTCTTGCAGCGACGATGATTGGGTCATGGTTCGAGAAAGGGGATGTCGAGGCTGATAGGATGAGCCATTCTGGCTGGCATTCACCGGGTGGATAGACGCGCTCAAGAGATTCCCTTGGCTTGGAAAGGGACTATCGCGTGGGAACGGATTCATGTGGTTATCCAGCGATATTCGTATCTCCTTTTTGGGGTTTGCTGCTGGAGAAAAGTCCAACCAAGACTTGTCCGCCTCGTTGGCATGTTGTGTTTTGAAATTGCTTGACCGGTCGACCTGTCTTTGCTGAATGGTCGACTTCCTCAATGACGACGACCGCTTCGGAATTGTGGAAAATCGTGACGATGACAGTAAAGAGTTGCCCACACACCAATCGTTGTCATCCTGCGCTCGTCTGTCACCGAACATTCCGTTCTCCAGACCGTCGGACTCGAACACGCTGAAATCGAGGCCCGGTCCGTGAAGACTTCTTCTCTTGGCTGAAGGACTCTCACAACCTGGTGTTTCGTCGGCCCTCGAGCCATCCGATCTTTTCATAGGACTCAGAGGGGCAACCGCTGTAATCAACATACCACCACTTCGTCTTTTCTCTTGTCGAGAATGGACACTCTTCCAGCTCAGTGGTTCATTGGTTGACTTGTCGTTCTCCTTTTCCTCCCCTCCGATTAGGCTCTTTAATGCCAGTTCGCGCTCTGCCTCTGCCGAACTCCTCTTGCGAAGTGGCATGGGAGATGAATTCCCGCTGTCGCTCGAATCCGCCAGAACACGTTTTGTAGGACTCCTGGGTGACGTTCGGAGGCGAGATACCCCATGAGATTGGTTGGTACGACGAAGCGGAGGGCGTGAGAAGCGCGAAGCTGAGGTGCCTCGATTTGACTGGGAGGCCATGCTGTTCAGGTGCAGAAAGGTCTCAGCTGCCGGGTTTCTCGATGGTGACAGTGGAGAAGGTGAGAAAGGCAAACTGCCTGGTCCCGGGGATCGTAGTGACTGTTGGCGAAACTCCGAACTTTTGGAGGGTGAGCGAGACAGTGAACGGCGTATCTCGCGTATAGCCGAATGGGGGTCGAAGTGTGAGAAGGGACTCTTTGGTGAGTGCTCCTCACGATGAGGAGAGTATGTTGCCATCATGGCTGGCCCAACGTCACTCTGTTTCAACACAGCACACTAAACCGATTCTCTGCCAAACAGTCTGCCATGAACCTGAAGATTCAACGAGACGAGGCTCTTTTTGACTTGTGCACACTCTTGGGTGTAGGATAGTTGCTGCGGGGATCGTTGACAGAACGGATCTACCGGAGATCTCGCATTCTCATCGCGCGAGGAGTGGCATGAGTCTAGAGAAGGGGGTGCCGGGTGCCAGCGGAGGCCCAAGAAGACAGAGGTCCAGGCGCAGCCACGATAATATGGGGATAATGGTCCGTTTCGGAGAGTAATATTTCGTGGATAGTTGGTAAAGTGAGGGTGGTAGGACAGGATCGGAGGACTTGAGAGGTTGCAGCTGTCTGTCAACGCGATATGGACGGAAGACCAAGTGTCAGGAGGATGAGGTGGTGGAATGTAGTCGGGGACGAGAGGGAGCTAGCAACAGTTGAATGCTGGCTGTTGACTGTATGTATGTAGGTAGCAGAGAAGGATGCTCGCTGATCCCCTCTAGTCCTCTGGTCGCCGGGGAGGTCGGGTGGCAATCGGTGGTGAGTCTATCCTCTCAGGGTTCACGGTCTCGAAGCGATCGCGTGCGCTGCGCAATGGGAAGGAAGCAGGCGCGGATGACGAATATTGTTTGTGGCGAAGAGGACTGGGGGAAGGAGGTCGTGCCAATTGGAGGAGGAGGGGTTTGATAGGAGGCAAGCAAGAGAGTTGCAGCAAAAGGCGCTGGATGCGCGTTGTAAGTGGGCGAATCGCAAGATCTGTCGTGGTCGAGTTTCGGGTCATGTCGTCGGACAGAAGATTCAGAGGCCACGACACGCTTTTTTTTGGTGGGTGTCAGGCGCAGGACGCGTCCACGGTGCCAGGCGGTGGGTTGCAGGCGCCAAGGATAAACAAAGCCCAAAACAGACTAGGGGCGTGGCTCGGCTGGGCGCCACCGACGCCGCCATGGATCGTCATTTTTTCAGGGCGACAATCTGGGATCGAGGAGGAGACAAGGAGGATTCCTCCCACAGGCTCCCGAGCAGGGTACTCTGAACGGTGTACCTTGTGGGTGCCTTGTACTCAGTACTGTGTACCGAGTACTGAGCAAGTCGACCAGCTGACTTCACTCCGGCACCTCCACCCCCAGAGCAATTTGTCTCTGGCCTCTACGCGAAATCAGGTATTTTCCCTCCAGCTGTGCAATTTCTACCCTTGTGCAACGTCGGAGATCCTTACCTGGAATTGTCTGGTGTCCTACATAAGTCCAGCACGAATGCCACTCCTCTCCCACGAGCTTGATCTGCTCTCAAGCATCAGCCTGGCGGAGTCTAGCGGAAAGTATGTAAACAATGCCCCTAACTGGCGGTGCAGCGGGATCCGAGGGGTCTGTCAGCGGGTCATATATGCCTAAGGTACCGAGTACGCAGTAGAATCTATGAGGATGACCAGGTCACACTAATCACTCTGCTATTATTGTGTCGGTAGCCTTGCATCCATCCCGCTGCCACGTCCGAATCCCCAAAAGTGAGGCTCCCAGACCCTTGCAGGACCCTTACCGTTTTCAGCGCTAGATTTTGCTTCCCTGACAGGTGTCTGTCCACTTTGATCTAAGAGGCCCACGTTGCAACGGTCGAGTCGTCCATTGTCGCGATGGTGGCATCTTCATGCCCAACCTGCTGACTCGGTTCTCGTGTGCTTAGCCTACCCGACGCTCATATGCCTCCCAGCCCGCCTTTTGATACTCCTGCACTGCACTCACCGGATCAGTGGCAGCATATATCCCCCTTCCGGCAATAAGGAAGTCAGACCCGCCCTCCACGGCCGTTGTAGGCGTTTGGTATTGCTGACCCAGCGTGTCTCCTTTACTGGACATATTGACACCCGTGGTGAACACTACGAAATCCTCATCCCGCGTGGCGCCAGGAGAATGGCTGGACAACTCCCTCGTTGACACGAAGCCCAGGACACTTTGGGGGTACTTTCTTGCAATCTCGACCGATATTCGAGTGTAGTCTCCCACTGCCAGGGATCCCTTTGAGGTCATCTCGGCCAGAATCAGAATGCCTCGCTCAGGGATCCCACCATCACGGATGGACTGGTCCAGCGCCTGGATGATGCCTTCCCCGGGAAGAATCGTGGCATTGACGATATGAGCCCATTCGTGGATCCGGAGTGCTCCCCCCCGATATTGCTTCTGGACGGTGTTGCCAATGTCCACAAACTTCCTGTCCTCGAACAGAAGAAAGTCGTGGCGTTGGGCAATTTGGCTCAGTCCCTCCACGGTGGCAGGGCCGAAGTCTGAGACAATGTCGATGTGCGTCTTGAGGACAGCAATATGCGGACCCAAACCTACGAGACGAACCAGAAGTGTTAGATAGTGTTCGATCGGTGCCTTCCATGTTTTATATCTCCCAAAGTGCACAGTTGATATATGGGAGACAGAGCCTGGAATATCGCTCCCTCGATCCACTTACTGTCGGCAATGGCAAGAAGTTCTTTGGTCGTAGTCAGGTCTGCTGACAGCACCACATTGGTCTTTTTCCGCTCGGCTATTTCAAAGAGTCGCCTGACGAGAGGATGGGGGTGTTTCTGAGCACGCTGGCTGAAGGACAGCTGGCTCTGGGAAGCCATAGCCGCAGTTTCCGTTCACGGGATGTTGCCTCGTCGGAATTTTTTCTGTCAGCGAAACGTGTCCAAGACTCTAAGCGACCTAAGAATCCCCAGGTCAGGGACAACAGGTACCGGAGGCCAACTCCGTGGATGCGGTGGGTGCCAGCTGAGGATCGGACGATGTGGTTGGACCCAAATCCGAGGCTGATGGGGGACAACGGTGGCAGCAGGGATGATGGTGGTGGTGAGAACGGAGGAGCGAAAACACAAACCCAGCACTAGCCCTCGCTACGCCTAGAAGCTGCAGCCGGAGGCACGTGTTCAAGGGTGTGACTGCCACCGAGACTCGGACCCGGTGGGCTTACAACCATGCTAACCTGCGGCCCCAACAGACGAACACCTGTACTCCGGACTTGATAGTTGTTCTTGTTAATTATGGCAAATACTCAAGGATGCATCTGGCTGCAGCCTGACTTTTCACTCCTCAGTGACTCTCTTCATACTACTGCTCAAGAACTCGGTAAATTCAGGAATCCTCCTGCCATCGACTCTGGAGCCCGAATCATTCAAGCTTTAATAAATTCAAGAAAGTCTCAATAGTCTCCTCCGAGCTCTATGACGATCAATTGACGGAGAAATCGATGACCGAAAGAACCGGCTCGGAACTCATATTAGTCTATCAGCAGATCCTGCATGAAGGGAAAGATAGCCGGGGTACAAGGTTCAACGTCAGACTAAACACCTGGTCGACAATATCAGGGTTGATGTTGAATGTGAGAAGATCATCAGCAAGTTCATTGTGAGCGGTAGAGGCGCGAGAAGAGGGGACGGATGGTGGCACCAGCGGCAACCCAGGCAGGGCTCGCCAGCACAAAATGCCACGTTGAAACCAAAAGCCGTGCAGCAGCCGGAGGGAGCCTAGACCATGCGTAAAACTGAGCGGACGGGGGCGCCAGCCACCAATTGCAGCCACATCTGAGCAACGGTGGCCGCCGCCTACGCCCAAGCAGCAAAGACCAAAGATGACGCTGTGCAGATGCGAGTCCACTCGTAACCGCTTCCCCGTTCCCTTTCCCATCCGCCATTTGCCCATTTACCATTACGTTGCTGTTGGTGCATCCCGTCCACCTGCGATCCCCATTATTCTTTCTTTCCCCTGTTTCTAACCACCATTTACATCCTCTCAACTCTTAGAACCTCACGCAATCTATTTCCCCATCAAAACCCGCCTCGCTGTTTCGCCGTTGCCTCCGAACCCCGACTCGATTTGCTGTTGTTCTTCGTCAGCAGTGCTTTTCAACGGTCCCAGGACCACCTGTTCGGGTTCTTCTCGCCCAATCTTCCCCAATGAATCGCCCAGTATAGCCGTCGAACGACCATCGTACGATCTGCCACTTTGACGCCCCTGCCCTCGTTGATCCCTATAGACATTCTTCCGCCTCTGCGAACGGCGTTGTCCTGCACCTCGGGGCTTCCCCATCAATTCACCCTTTCTCGATTTTAGGGCACCTTGGCCGCGATGATCCCACAGATCCGACTTGTCGATTAGACCCTTCCAGAACGCCGCAGTCAGTGGAGGAGTAAACGACATAGAAAAACAGATATACTCGTCAAATCATGTCAGAGCCGGCATCAGAGAATATTCCGACGTTGGGACCTGGTCAACCTGACCCATCCAAAACATCTCGCGAGACGTCTCCAGCGCGCACTTCTCGCAGCGCGTCTCACATCCCTCAGCTCTCGCGGTCGCGCAAGGGAAGCCAGGAGTTCAGTCCGACACGGAACAGTGGGATAGCAGGATCCCTGTCAACCGTACCTTCAGCCGCTGCCGTCCAGCGAGCATTGTCTGCCCAGAGGCCGATTTTACAACCTCCCAGCGTTGACTCCGTGCTTGAGGGTGGCCGCCCATCTGAACGACAAATGAAGACAGGTCAGAATCCGCCATCATGGCCCACGTCGCCCCGGTTGAAGTCTCCTCCGCCTTCGAAGGCTGGCGCGAAGGCGCCGTCAGTCAAGCGGAATGATTCAGACCAGACGCCGTCAAACACTTCGCTGAAAAGGCTGGCACCTCCCTCTCACCCTGACCAAGCCGCTGCCATGCAGATACCTGACGTCCATGAACAAACCGGCCCTCATTCCAACTCGAGGGTATCAGGCCGCGGCCCAAGCACTACCCTCGAAACGGTGGCAGAAAATAGTGTCCCCACGACTCCTGCAATCGGTCCGATCTCGACTTCGCCACTGGAACACAAGATGGATGTAGCATCCCTTGACCAGCGATTAGAGTCGCGGCCTGATCTACCTTCCGCCAAGGATGGGGAAGGCAGTGGTGGTGACGGCCCTTCGAAAGTCACAGCCGCCAAAACAGAAAGTGGTCGGAGGTCAAGGGCTCCAAGCAATTCCCGCTCAGCTTCAGATTTAGCAAAACGCTCTTTTACCAGCTTGACGGTGGCCAAGCCCAAGCCCGCGGGTGACCCCCCTCGAACCATGACCGTGGAGACGGAGACTGTCACTTCCATGCCTCAATTGCTGGGTCCCGACCGAGGTGCTTCAGGCAGGGATGGTAATGGTAGTGTAAGGACCAAACCGAGCAATGAGACCATTCGGCCGAGAAAGGAGAAGAAAAAATCCCGCAAGACTCCTTCGCTCCATGCGGGCACAGTAACTTCCAAAGCCGACCTGTTCGAGGCCAAAGTTGCCAGCGCGGTGGACGAAGCGGATTCCTCTGATTCAGACGAGACTTTTGTCTACGAGTCGAACCCACCAGACAGCAGGCCTGCACGACATCACTCTCGAACACCTAGCGCGACGTCCCTGGCTAGCCAAGAACAATTTGGAAACCGCAGTAAACATGGCCTCCGCAGTGGCAGTCAAGCAATCACGGGGAAGAAGAGCATGAAGTTCTCGAGTAGCACCTACAACAATCTTTTGGATGGCGAGTCTGGACCCGAAGGACGAGGAAGCCAACGCAATTCTAGTTCAACGCCTCGTCATCATCAC
Source organism: Fonsecaea erecta (assembly GCF_001651985.1). Lineage (NCBI taxonomy): Eukaryota > Fungi > Ascomycota > Eurotiomycetes > Chaetothyriales > Herpotrichiellaceae > Fonsecaea > Fonsecaea erecta. Next base: position 4,077,135 of record NW_017387245.1, on the reverse strand, counting down.
ATCAGTCGGCATGGACGACCTCACCACACCTCGATCTTGGACACGGAGTCACCTTTTACACAGGCTAACAAGACGAATTCTTCGCGTTCGACGACCAACAATCCTTCCCGATTTTCTCGGCCTAATAGCCCACGAACCTCCAACGGACGAGTGACGGGCACCCTGCGTAAGGGGGAACCGTTTGATGCCTATGAGGATGCTGTCGCCGACGACGAGAGGGCCCCGTTACTTGGATCAGTCCGCATTAATCGCACGCGACACAGTCGTCGTCCGCACAGTGTGAGTCTTCGGCATCTCGAGTACAACGACATCCACGACCGCAGTTGGTGTGGCGGGTACAGTGGCTGCATTCTCCTTGGGCTTGTTATTCTCCTGATCTGTGTTGGTATTACAACGTTTGTGATGGCGCTCAACCGCCCGTTGGTAGATGTCTCCATCAAACATATCCAAAACGTGCTTGCATCGGAGCAGGAGCTTATGCTGGATCTGGATGTGCTGGCGATCAACACGAATCTTTTCCCGATCACGGTGAACGATCTCGACGTCAACCTCTTTGCCGAGAGCCCTTATGTTGGCTCGACATCTGACTGGGATGGGTCTGACCAAAGGAGTGCGCTCCGATGGGTCACACGAGGGAGCGCAGACACCCTGGGATTCGAGTGGCCGCCGTGGCATTCTGATGATGGGGTAGATGAAGGTACCGATCCGATCGACGACCCTGAGCCAGGCACACAGAAAATGTTGCTCGGAAGAGTTCTCGTCTTCGATTCGCCGCTAGTCTTTGATGCATCACCACTGCGACACAGCCACACTTCTTCTGTTGGTGAGATCCGGCTCGCGAGGCCGGGCAACAAGACTGAAGTCGGCGGATCTGCACGTTGGGAGAGAGTGCTGCAACATCCGTTTGATCTTATTGTTAGAGGCGTGATCAAGTATCAATTACCTCTGAGCTCTAAATCGAGGTCTGCCAAGATTGGCAGCCGGGTCAAGGTGTTACCCAACGACGACAAATCTGGAGATGATCCTGGGGGAGATCCGACGGAACCAAAGGCATAAGACGTTTTGAGACCATTTTGGGAGTTATGATTGGGACGAATCTCCTTTGTGCATGCAAAAAAGACCCGCCTACTATTGCGAGGGGGCATTTAACGACCGCGATACCCAAAGGACCGTGTCCCGGAAAGAGAAAAGCATTGGGATTGCAAGCTTATGCTTGGCTATACAATGGTCGGCGAAGAAACAGGCGAAGCAAACACGCGTAAGGGCAATGGAAAACTGGGTGGAAAAAGGAATCGATCGAGCCTTGTGTCAGCGCAACCGTCAGTTGCATGTTGTTTTTCCTTGGTGACGGCCGCCTTTTTTTTGATATATATATATGGATGGCATCTACATGCCGGTGACCCTCTCTGCAAAGAGACAATCAAAAGCCCAAATGAAAAGTGCCAATAGAGTATGCGTTGCACTTCTTTCTCCTTGACCGGTTTCGCACTGCAGGTTGGGCCGCAGCATAACGTGGACTCCCCCGAGCAAATGTGATGGTCTCTGGCTTTGGTCATTACAAACTTACTGTTGACACCCAGTGGTGCCAGTTGCATTGACGGGGGCCGACTGGCCCCGGTGTCAGACATGTCAGACCGAGGCGGTTTCTTCTGGGCGAAGTGCAGCGGCAGCCTGTTCACACTGGGACTGGGCGGGCCCCAAGCAGGTCAACCGTTGGGCTGGCGTGGCTGGACAGGGGGGCCATCCCATCTGCCATGTACGTCACGCCTGACTTTGCCCGTTGTTTTCTCTCTCAGGGCCTCCAAAACGGGAGGCTGGTTGGCTGGTTAGTTGGGCGGTTTAGGCCTGGTGGCCCTTAGGCTGCTGGCTGCTGGCTGCTGGCGCACTCTTCTTCCACCTTCCACCTGCCACTATAATTCTCCTCTACTCTCTTTCACCACTTCTGCCCCCCTCCATTCCTCTATTTCCCTCTCTCCATTCGCCGACTCAATCCCCTCCAAGCCCACTTTTCGCATGACCGTTGCGGCTGCCCAAGCCTGCTTTCGAACCTCGTATCGTCCAGAGTTTCCGGCTTTCTGGCGCAGTCGGCCTCTGTGGGAAAGGGGACAAGATAAATCTGGACACGCGCACACACCCTTGGGAGGTCCGGCTCGTCCGTCCCCCGTCTCAACCATCCGCAGCCCGGCTACATGCCACCATCTGATCCTTCCAACTCTGCAGTGAATTGTCACCTGCTGCCACCTCAACTCGACCGCTCATCCTTCTTCTTGTCTTCTGTCTCCGGCTCTTGCATTTGTCTCACTTGTCCCTCTTCACCTCTGGGCACCATCTTCGACGTCTGAGTACACGGTTGAAGTCCCTTACGCAACATTCATTGTTCTCTTCCCCCACGCCACTCTGACAAACCGTGCATGTGAAAACCCCTCCTGACTGCACCCGAATAGTCATTTCAACTGCTGCAACCTCTGCAGCCTCCAGCCTCCAGCCCAAGCCCACAATGGGCTCCGTATACCGCGAGCGGTTCGACGACTCCCGAACATCAGTCTCGTCAAGCCGACGTGATGGCGGGTACACAACGGTGAAGCGATATGTGGTGAAAGAAGATGACAGTCGCTCCTCTGTGAGCCGGGACCGGCGGTTTGTCCCCGAACGTGCAGGTGAACGGGTCGAGGAGACCCGAATCGTTCGCCGCGAGATTGACGAACCCGTGCGCCGTGAAGAACCCCGCTACACAGAGCGTGAGTTGGTTATCAAGCGCGAAAGAGATGAGGAACCTCGGCGAGACTATGCCTATGACACAAGACGGGAGGAGCCTGTCGCAGAGCGGGAACTCGTCATCAGACGCACCACTGAACGCGAGGACCCCCGTCGCGATGATTTCGAGGTGACTCGGTACGACGACCGCAAAGTCGTCGACACCCGCTTCCGGGACGACTACGAGGTGCTTTCGCCGCGTGGTTATGACGACCGTGATCTGCAACGATACACCCGTACTACCGACTACTTCGCTCCCCCTCCCCCACAGACCATCATCATTCGTCAAGAACCCATCATCATTCGAGAGAGAGTGCGCGACGACGACTATCAGATCGTCCGCAAGTCGGACATTGACGAAGAACGCAGCATTGTCCGGCGAGACCCCCCACCTCGCTCGCCTCGTGGAGAAGAGGACTTTTTCTACGAGAAGAAAGTCAGAGAGCGCATTGACGACCGACGCGACGATGATGACTACTATGAACGCCGAAGCCGACGACGATCCGTGAGTCCTCATGACTCGGTGTCCCAACGAGGCCGCGACCGTGGCTACAGCAGTGATGACAGCATGGTTTATGTCCGCAAAGAGGTCCGCGAGGAAAGCCCTAGTCCTGAGCGTAAACGGGGCCTCGCTGCCGGCGTCCTCGCTGGCGTTGGTGCTGCAGAACTTCTCCGAAATCATAACAAGAAGGAAGGTCGCGACGTCTCCCACGGTGTCGGCCGTGTCGGGCGTGATATTGGTGCTGGCGCTCTGGGCGCTCTTGCCGCCGAAGGCATCCACCGTGCGAGGTCAATGCACCGTAGTCGGAGCCGACACCGCTCTCGATCTGGCTCCCGACATCGCAGCAGGTCTCGGTCCTCATCCCCATCGAAGCTCAAGACCCTTGGAGCGGTCGGTCTCGGCGCTGCCGCCCTTGCGGCTGCCGCAACTATTGCTTCCAAGCGCATGAACAAGTCCAACGATGACGGCGACCGGGGGCGTTCTCGCAGTCGATCTCGCTCTCGACGCCGGAGGGAGTCTGTGTCAAGTCTCGAAAATGATCCTGATGCGCCATCTGACGATGCGCGGAACCCCAAGCATCGTAGAAACACCATTGCAAAGGCTGGTGCGGGTGGCGCCATCGTTGCAGCCTTGATTGAACATGCTAGGAGCAAGTCCAGGGCTCGAGATGGCAAGGAGCGTTCCCGGAGCCGCATCAGACAGGCACTTCCCGTTGTCGCTGCTGGGTTGGGTAGTGCCGCGGTCGCCGGGCTGTATGAGAAACACAAAGCGAAGAAGGAAGCTGAAGAGATCGCGGACGAGCGGCGTCGTACTCGCTCCAGGTCCAGAAGCAGGGCCAGGTCTGAGCATGCGTACTACGACGGGCCACCCCAGGGTGCCGTCAATGATCCTGGGCTGATCGAATACGGAAATGGACCAATGTATGGGAACAATTTTGGCCCCGATTACTATGGGCGACCGCCGCCGCAAGATGGATACTATTCGAATGCTGTTGTGCCGGCTGCCGCCGGCGCTGCAGCCGGCTACGGGGCCCAACGCGGGACGAGAAGCAGAAGCCGGAGTTTGAGTCGTGAACGAGGTGGTCGACGATCATCCCGCAGCTCGAGTTCCTCGCCAGACCGGAGCAGACGCAGGCATTCGCGGGACGCGGCAAAGATGACAGCGGCTGCCGCAGCGGGAGCAATCGGTGCCAGCGAGTATGAAAAGAGGAAGCAAGAGAGACGTGAACGCCGCGCCAGAAAACGTAAGTGATTCGACCCTGACGGCTTGTGAGTTACTGACACGACTTAGGCCGAGAAGAGGAAGGATATGGCCGTGATCCCTACGAGGAGAACTATAACCCCGGTGCCCAATATGCTCCTACGCCGCCACCGCCTGCTCCCGTTATCGATCCTTATGCTACTCAACAAGGGTTCTACCCTCAGACAAGCCAGTTCCCGCCGCCACCAGGAGCAGTACCTCAACAGTATCCTCCGCAAGCGGGCCCCGGTGTATCTCCAGCTGGGGCTGCCCCGTACCCTCCACAGAACTATCCTCCCCCACCGCCTCCTCCTGGTGCTCCGCCGGCTCCTGCTCAACCATACGACGCGTATGCTTCTGGTGCGAACCCTTACGCACCACGTGGTCCTGAAAATGTGAGTGCTGAGCCGAATCCTATATTTGGCGATCCTTTTGCACGTACTGTTCCCAGTAATGACCAGACCCATGTCCCAGATGGTACGTCAGAGTCATGTACCTTTTGAATTCGTCCCCCTTTAGACAACACAGTTCCTCCTGGCTAACAGTTTGGGTCATTAGGTGTAAACCGTTCGGCGCCGGCTCCGGCTCCACCCTTCTCAAGTACACAGGCCCCTTCCTCCAACGACCCGACCATCCCTCCGCCTCCGCCCCCCAACCCTCCGCGTCAGGAAACGTATCCTCCGCCGACCGGACGAGGTGTGTCTCCTCCCCGTTCTCAATCCCAGCCGGCGCCGTCCAACCGTAAAAGCGTTCAATTCGTCGAGACGCCGGAGGTTTCTGATGCCGCAGCGGTCGAGTCTGAAGCGTCAAGTCCCGAACGTCACCGTCATCGACACAAGTACTCACGCTCGCGTGGCTACGAAGCAGAGGACGACACAGACTCAACCCCAGACGAACAACGCCGAAGAAGCCGAGAACACTCCTCGCGATCGTATCCAGATTCTGGCGAAAATGGAGATCGACGGCGGCATCACCATCGCCGGCGCTCCTATGAACCAAGCTCATCTCGAGGAGGCCCAGAACTCGAACGCGTAACAAGTCCCACTGATTCTGATGCCACGATCGAGCTACCTCCTAGATTCGATGAGAAGGGGCGGAAGAAACCCGAGCCTGGTGAAGATCCCCTCGCGGAACGATTAACTGAGATCCTTTCTGGGAAGGGGGCAGCAGGCAAGGTGTTTGGCAATTTCTTAGATGGGTTGCTTGGGCCCGATGGCCGGAGGAAGCGAGGCAGATAAGCATGAGGATGTTTCAGACGGAGCCCCTGTTGAGCATTTTAGAGAGAAATAAGGAACACAGACACATAACGAGTCTCCTTGGATTTGTGAAGAGCAGGATTTTGGAGTTCGGCTTTCTTGACGGATCATGAAGTGATGACGGCCACTCAAGCGTTGGGAAATTTCTCGATCATGATCACGAATGTCTTACGAAGGGATTGAATCAGATGAACACGACGACACTTGCCAACCGGTAAGATGAAATATTCCACGACGTGGGACAGACGGGATATGGAGGTGATGATTAATTATCATGCCAGTCTCTCACGATTTCGGATTGTTGTCCTTGGGAATATGGAGGAATGGCTGATTAATTAGATAATTTCTCACAAGGTTTATTTTTGCCAATGAAGAATAAGAAAGAAAGATCTTTCTCCAGCGTCTGCTTCTTTTCTATTTCTGGTTGTGATCACGGTCCAGGTGTGAAATGATGTGAGGGAGGACATCAGATTAATGTGTCGCTCATGGTGGTCATACATGATGGTCCCTTTCGACGACGAATCAACTGAATCAAACGGCAATGGTAAGAAAGAGAAAGACAATTAATGTATGAACAGCACTGGCTGACTGACTTGACACGCTCGTCCTGCCTTGCCTTGCCCTGTCATGTCATCGACGGTTTCCCTCCCTCCCTCCCTTATCAGATCAACGCAGCAATAAGAGAAAATACCCCCCAGCATCATCCCCTTTTTGAGGTACAGAACTAATTAGAAAGCTCATGGAAGTCATAACTCATCACAATACCTCGTACTGGGTATCTTTGGGTAGGTATGTAGGTCGGTCGGTTCCTAATGGTTTACCAGCGTTCCTGCTTCCTGGTGTACCCGGTCGCCGCGTCCGCCAGCCACCGCCCGATCTTGCCCGCCGTGCTCTTGCGCCGTGCTGGTTGCTTGCCCTTGCTCCCGGCCTGTTCCTGGTCCTCCTCCGACTCCTCCTGGGCAGAAAGGGTCTGGGCGAGCGCCGCGTCCGACTGGATCTGTTGGCGCTGCTCCTCGAGGTGGCGCAGGCGGGATTTCTCTTCTTCGGCGGAGAAAAGTGAGGCGTCGGCCGCAGTGTCAGATTGTCCCGTCGATGCGCCGTACGAAGGGAGGGGGTCGTCTTGCCCAGCCGATCCCTGGCGTCCTGGTCGAGCCAACGAGCCCTCAACGGCCCCTTCCTCGGCGCCCGCGTCGGCGTCGTGACGGTAAGCCGGTGGCCCGCTCGTGGCGCGGTGAGCGTAGGAATCCGTGCTGCTGGGACCAAACGCCGGGCCCATGGGCCGGAACCCCTTGCTGCGGAGTTTGGCTTCCTCGATGCGCTGCTCGCGGAGGGCTTTCTCCTCCTGGTTCCGCTCCTTCCAGTACTGGTACAGGGGGCCCCGCGAGTACTCGTTGGTGAAAATAGTGGGCATTCTGTTCTTCGATTTGTGTGTGTGAGAGAGAGAGACAGAGAGTGGGAGGGGAGATCTTGAGGTTGGTGTGTTTGTGATGATGTTTAGAGGCGACAAGTATTACTTGTTGGTCTCGTCCAGGAAGGAGTTTGAGAAATGGCTCTGTGCTCGGACTAGAAGTAATGTCGGCGATATTCGAGCCTCTTCGGTTGCGATGATGGTTGGGACTCCAGCTGGGCCCTGGGGAAAAAGGGTGTTTTCTGTTGAAATCGATAGAGGCTGCCAAGTGGGGTGACCAACTTCTCCGTCCTCGTGTCTATGTACAGTATAGCCTTGTGATCACTGTATTAAGGGGGAAAGATGGCCTGTAGGAAAGGGAGGCTGGTAAGTTGGATTGATCAAATCGATCGAGTCAACGAGTTGCCTGCTGCACCCTTCGCTCCTATTTAGAGGTGAGTCGTTTTCGCTCGTGGAATGCACAAACGACGTCGATCAAGTCGCGGTGAGTGAATTTGATAATAATAGAAGGGGATCGCCTCCTGGTTGAGGAGGAGAAGTTAGTATGATGCCGGAAGTGAGTGCTGTTCGACCTACTATTACCTGACGGAGCCTGTTTTCGCGGGGTAACAATATGTAAGCCACAAAAGTCACTCACTCACGCTGATCACCCGTTATTTGGGCTTCGTATTCGGGGCCACGTATTTGGGGGTGCCGACTTTTCCGCTGGGCCAGGCCCTGAGCATCAATCAGTTGGGTTGTCTTGGCTACCTGTGAGTTGGGCACCAGACCAGAAACCTACAGACTCTGCCATGAGGGTCTAAGTTTAGTGTGGTCGCATATGAGAACGTATTGATCCTTGGGGAAGAAATCTAGAGCCTTAGACGGCCGCCATTCTTCCAGAGGACAGGTTCGGGGCCGGGGGCTGGAAACACATGAAGCAACTCAAACCCTCAATGAGACCAAAACAGAACGGACGGTAGCATTCAATTGCGGACGCGGGCCATTAGATTGCAGGCTGCTCTTACAGAGCGCCAGTCCAGTCTATCATGACCCTCAGGCAATAAATTGGAACGGATGTGAGGACCTCACAAGCAGTCGTGCTGGATGGTCGTATCGCCATCTCGATTCCATCTGTCGAGTTGCATCGTGCTCTCTGATGTCCTCTGAGACGAATCTTCGATATTTGATCGCACTTGTGCCTTTATCTCGCCGTCCCACCGAAGCACTGCAAAATCTCCTCCACGTTTAGAACACAAGAGCCGCACCCTTCGTCTTCTTGTCACCACTGCAGAGAAATTCATGTCAGCCTTGATGCTTTCTGTCGAGGCAGAAGTTGGAAACATACCCCAATTCGAAGTGCTTGCATCGCTTCAACGATAATTGTGCCTTGGTCTTGCATACTGTGCATTCCAATCTCAACACGACTTTCTTGGTTGTCTTGGCCTTCTTGTGGAACACGGGCTTCGTTTGACCACCATAACCGGACTGCTTGCGGTCATATCGACGCTTTCCTTGCGCGAATAGCGAGGCCTATGCAAAGGCGTGTCAGTGTTTATCTCACCGAATGTCGTTATACACGGATCGGATCGGAGAAGGGGCAATCGTACTTTGCCGGCCTTGTACTGTGTGACCTTGTGTTGAGTGTGTTTTTTGCAGGTCTTGCCCTTGCAATAGGTGCGGCGGGTCTTGGGAACGTTGACCTGATGGTAAGAGACACCTATTAGCATTTCCAGAGCCACTAAGGTTTCGCAGTTTGGTCGAGATAGTCCAGTTCAAAGGGCCTCAAATTGCACGGCCCCAAAAGTCCCGCTGAGATCTGAATGGTAGAGTCCTTCATATCCTGGACCCGAATCTGAGCAACAGACTTGGCTTTCCATCTCTTCTCGCATTGTGACCCATCGCTTCCTCGGGCGTCTCATCGTTCGACTGCCGGCACCGTGTGTCGTCCGGGGGGGCAATCGTAACATAGCACATCACATATTGAGGACAGAAGAGCTACTCACCATCTTGACTGAGTGACTGGCCGCAAAGATTTGAGCGAGGGTTCGGTGGTTATTGTTGACTGAATTTGTCGACTGGCACCTCGAGGATTGAGCGCAAACCGCGGCCAGATGCCAAGACGCACAGTGCGAAAATGTGCGAACCGCCGAGATTTGGGGCAGGTGACCCGAAGTACGATCGCTTAGTAATGGGGGGGAGCGGACTTTTGTTTCTCCGAGACACACATGCCACTGCATAGACGTCACAACTAGGTGCTCTTCAACCTCGTCTTCGACCCCTCCATCTAGGTCAGGCCGACCATAGAACGGGCGGCAGGAGGAAGCCATGGCTAAAGTTGACTTTGAAGATCTGTCCGGAACGTCTACTCCTGTCACTGCAAACCCTTTCGACGGCCTGATCAATGCTTGTCATGGTGACCCTGTCAGCCGCACTCGCCCCTGTGTGTTCTGATTGTACCTAATGCATGGCCACAGAAGCAGATTCAGGAACGATACGCTGTACATCGGACAACACGGAATGCACAACAGCGAGAGAAGATCCTTGGCGATGACTTCAAAGGCTGGATCCTTGACGAGCATCTGGTCAAGCTTGATGGACCCAGGAAGGACACATCGTACATAGACCCTCGGCACTGTCTCGTCTTCTGGGGGAGACCGCCTCAGAGAGTCAAGACATTGGTCGACGTCATACAGTCCAAGCTGAAAGATGCTGCTCCAGGTATGGCTCCATACTGCTGGGAAATTCCCCTCTGCTCACTATACAGACCTCTGGCTTATGCCTCTGGACAATCTACATATGACCGTGATGGAAGTCGCTCACTCTAAAACCGAAGCTGAGATCACTGGCCTCATGAATACGCTCAAGGACCACTTCAAAGCGATTGCTGATCACACGTGCTCGCACCGAGCCAGACTTGTCAAGCCTCTCTTGAGCTACGACTCGGCGGCTCTTGCTCTGAGCTTTTTGCCCGCTGCCGGAGAGTCACCCTCAAATGGTCGGACGGCTGATGATGACCGTTACACATATCATCATTTGCGGCGCGATACTTATGCTACCATCACAGAGTCAGGAATTCAGGTTGGCTCCAGATATGTTGTGCCTTCGGCACATCTTACTATCGCCAGATTCAACTCTCCAAATGTGTTTGGAGGAGATCCGCTGGACGAGACCGTGACCCTTGACATCAAAATGCGAAGACACTGGGTCAATGAGCTCGAAATAATCAACAAGTGGCTTGAAGCAGAGTATTGGCCCCAGGAAGGACACCTGATCATGCCTGGAGGCGAATGGGTGGTCGGCGAGGAGAAGGGTCTGGACTTCCGCAACGGCACGCTATGGTACGGCGGAGGCTCTACTATTTATATTGGGGAGGGATTTGTCGATGGTGACGGGGCAACTGCACAAATACCATGACATTATGCCCGGGGGTTTTCAGATGGCCATCTCAAGACGCTTTTTCTTACCGGTTGTTGCTCTTCTCAAGAGGTAGTGCGGGATTTATGGCAATATACGCCAGTTTAATGTGGATTTCACACTTTGGGCCTCATTCATCGCTTCTTCATTGGCCAGCGCGCATACCAGACTGTCGGTCGGATATGTGATTCCAAGACCTTTACAGCTCGACTCTTTTTTTGGATTCTTGTGTTATGGCATTGTATATGACGCTGGAATAGCCAAAATTCCTTAGAGGTTCGAACACTTCTGGCTTTTTGATTAGCAAGCAATGGCTGATTTGTGGGACGCCTAGGTAAACATGCTATGGAGCATTTCCTTTATATATATATATATACCAATATACTGGGCTGGGTTTACTGGCTTAATTAACTGTCTCGCATACTTGAAACTTTTCATGTCTGTTCAATACGTCGAACTTACCCAACACATCTACCCATCCCATCAAAGTCTCTGGCCATGTCGCTCAAGTGCAATCCGGGGGCCAACAGATCCGAATCTACTACGTCGAGTCCGTTCCACACTAGCTCGGCCAAACTACTAAAGGCGCCATTCTACTCATCCACGGCTTCCCCCGAGACGTCCTACCGATTTAGACATGTGATGGAACCGTTCGCTGAAGCCGGACCACCGCGTTACCGCACCGGACAAGCCTGGCCACGGTTACACCAGCAAGCCCGTCGGCAACGTCCACCAGCAGGAGCCCTGCACAAAAAAATCTCTCGCGCGAGATCTGCACGGCCTCGTAACGAACCATATCGGTATCGAGGATAAGGTCCACGCCGTAGGGCATGGCATCGGGGTGATGGTCGCGCACCCCTACGTCTGCCAATTCCTCGCGCAGGTCGCAACCGTGGCCTGGGGCGAGTGCCACTTACCAGGCTCGAGCATAGTCGTCGGTGGAGGGCGGAGATGGGGAACCTCAGGACCAGAAGCATGATGTTGATCGGTGAGAAGAGCTTCCTGAGCAGAGAAGAGGCGGATGCCATGACGAGGGAGTTCTACGAAGACGTCAATGTAGGCGTGGTCCGGAATCCGGGACATTATCTCGCGGAGCAAAATCACCGGGGGTTCGTCGCGGAGGCGATGAGATTGATTACGAGTTGAAGCAACGAAAAGGCAGAGTCTCTTTCTCATGAACGAAATGGAGTCGGAAATGTGGCGTTTCCCACCGCCTCGAGCACCCATACCCACACGGTCTGATGGCTCTGATTTGGGGACCAGATGTCCAGTCATAACCAGGATGGGTTCGGGGTCGACTGGGATGTTGAACGCCCAGATCAAAAGCACCAATGACTTGCTTTCTCTACCCATTGCACTCATGCGCCTCAGGCCATGACCTGCGCCGTCACGCATACGGATCGCAGGCCTTGAAGGTATTGCGGACAATGTCTTATTGGTTCAGGAGGATGCAGCTAGCCCATAGAGACCCCATAGCGCCACCGCCACGTACATGTCGTGCACCTCCTCTGGTCCCTCTTACCAAACCCCACCAACCCCCTCCTGGAAGCTGCACCTCCTACGGCAGATCTATGTACTCGGACGTGTGGTTGGTCGCTTACGGGGGTGCTGATCCGGGGAGCCAGTCTTGCAGACCCTGGCCCAGAGATGGAAATGCGGCACTATCGCTCTCGAGATAGGTTGAGGCACACGTTGGGTAGATGGAGTCATCGGACATAGTAGTAGTGCTAGTAGGACCGTCGGCTTTATCACCCAGATAGGCTGGTGGATCTAGTGTTAGTTGCTTCTCCGGTGGCTGATTTTGTGACTGTCGTGTTCGCAGTACGTTAACCTCCATGGTAAGGTCGGCAGCCACTTCCCGGAGCAGGCTCAATCTCCGGTCCTGCGAGTAGTACGACTGCCACAGGTCGCGGTGTCGCAGGTGCAGGTCTACGATTTCCTTCTGGAGCTTGTGGATATAGTCCTCCTTGCGATGCCGGTACGCTTGCTGGGACTCTCTATTCTGCGCTCGACGACGCTGGAGTTCCTCATCAGCATTACTTTTCTTGACATACCGCTAGCATGGACGATTGGAGTGGGGGGCTTTTGCTTACCGATTGCGTCTCTTCATCGACCTCATTCATGCGTGCTTTCCGTCTCCGTGGCTTCGACAGTTTATTCTCAGCCTCTGTGGGGCTGCCGCCGTAGGAACCACTACTCCCTGTCTCATAGATTGCTGTAGTGCCTGCTTCGGTTACACATGGGAGAGACATTGGTGTTGAAAAGTCATAGAGGCGGAAATCCATATGCCCGGGGTCGAATGCCGCCGCCTCCTCTCCTAGAGCCTGCAAGTTGCCGCGTCAGCCTAATATTGCTGCAGTCGCCATCGGAGGCGAAGTAGCCCAAACATACGAATAATGAGGAGCATACTTCTGTCTCTGCGAACCATTCACCATCAAAAGCCATCGCCTTATCTGCTGGGCCTGTTGTTGGTTTTTGCGAAACGAATCGCCTAGATATGGGAAGAGATTCTTTGTTTGGAAAGAAGAGAAAGGGAGGTTTTTCGGCAGTAACGAGCTGTCTGCCCTTTCACACACTGTTTATACTCGTGTGCTTTCACCCAACGAGGATGCACCCACCTTCCACTACACTTCCCAGCCTTTTCCTAATCGAGATGGTGCGAATGCCTAACTGGGACTAGTAAGAAGCCACGCTCTGCAAGGCTCCGGGAGTGGCGCCGTGATTGGCCATGGCGGTGTCGTCGGCGTTTACTCAGCAAGGCTGTCGTGTCTTCATCGAATTTAGGACTCTCGCCACGGGTTTCGGGATTTGGATCGTCCATTGCTCACTCGCTGCTCATTTAGCCCCCATAGTTGCGAGAAGGTCGGTGGACGAATGGCAATGGTTCCGACAAAAATGTCTGTCTTACAAAGCGCTCCATCTCTGCTCATATATCATTGTTGCTTCGTTTCTTCCGCGTGCCGCCTTTATCCATCCATCACTAGTGCGGCTGGACACCCGAGTTTCTCATATGCAAAGGCAGTCGCAAATACACGCGCTGCGGATACTTGTGATTTATCAAAATCAATCATGCCACCATACAAAGATGAAGTGTTTTCCACAAGGCTGATAGCGTGGTACTATACCCAATTTGCTCATCCGCCACCGTTTCTTCTCAAATACTCGCCATTCCTGTGCACTCTGTGAGCAGACCTGTGAGACTATTGCCCTAAGCTTGAGATAATCGATGATTGATGGTTTGGCGCCAAGATTGTGGCGATGATGACTGCGTGTCGTTCTGATCAGATTGGTCCTCATCCACCGTCTTCACTCGGTAAATCTGCCGTGGTGCCGGGAGTGGAAGCGTCGCCGTGAATGAATTCTCCTTCCGACGCTCCTGAATGTGGGTGTTCTCAGCGGTACTTGACGATGAAGGGTCAATTCGCTTGACCAAATCGTGCAAACGAAGTACCACCGTCGATTCTATGACTTCCTCGGTATCGCCCGTCGGCTGGAGAGAGATGGCCCAAGGAGCATGCTAGAGGGTGTTCAGACCAACCTAGACTTATTGCGCAACCAACTGCATGCTATGTCAGTAGAAAAGTCAACGGCAAAGTTGAAAGTGGTGTTCCAAGAGAGGTGTCTTGGGATAAGCAACTGCCTGAGGATGGAAAGGCAGATTCACAGGTGGGCGACAGGGACAGAGGGTTGTGGCATTTGATACGTTCCGCTGTGACTCCTCGTCGACGACGACTCTGAGCGGTGGTGATATGAAGCCCTACCAACCATGTAATCAGACAGAGGTCCGGTGTGGGAGAAGCTCAAAGGTAAGAACTGTGAAGATACCCTGTCGGTGCCGGGGTAATGTCGACGACGACATGTTCCCAGGTACCACAAGGGTCAGCAAACATGATGTCGACGAGACTTGTGTATCCCTGTCTGATAAGTGTGGTGTTTCGTGGCAACGGCCAATGGTACGGCTCACAACTTGGCTGACCGGGCCGAGACAGTCGGAATCGGCCAGTCACTGAACCTCGGCATCTTTCCCGCCTTTTTGCCCATCGCTTGTTTCTCTTCAGATGCGATTAATATTCCCGCGGTGATCATCCTCGCACTGTTTGTTTCCTCATCCTCTGCTATAGAGACGTCTACGACACTTTCATCACCTTTGTACGCGATTGTATATATCGTCGATTTGTTTCCTGCGTCTCTCGTGGCTGTAAGCCGACCGTACCACCGTTGTCCCTCCTCCCGCATTGCGAACGCGCTCGGCACACGACCTATACCTTTTGAACAGAAGCTTTTGGAAAGAGTTGGCCTCAATCGAATAAGCAGGCCTTATCCTACCCATTAGAAGCTCCTTCTTGGAATATTGGTGGAAATAAGCCCGGCGAACGGTCCTCCTCTCTTCCCAAGTCAGCGAAGTGCTCGACCACCGCCGCAGGCATCCTCCAAAAGAACCCCATTGAGACTTCCGTCCGGAATAATTCTTCCATATTATTTTCAAGATGTCCAAGACATTCACCACTGCCGATGTGGCTAAACACACCGCCACCGCCAGTGATGGCATGTACATCATCATCGACGGGTCCGTCTATGATGTGACCAACTTTGTGGATGAGCACCCTGGCGGAGCAAAGATTCTGAAACGAGTCTGTGGGAAAGATGCCTCAAAGCAGTTCTGGAAGGTGAGTGCACGCACGTACAGACGATCTGAGCTGGACTCGAAAGCCACCCGCCCAATGGGTGTCAAGATACGATCGGTCGGGAATCGAAGTTGACGCCCATCTAGTACCACAACGAAAACGTCCTCAAGAAATATGGCGCTAAATTGAAGATCGGCTCGATTGGCGAAAAGGCCAAGCTGTGAGGGATCATGGTTTAGATGGAATTGAAGACCAGGAGACAGCGGTGCCGATGAGAAGAACGTTCCCGCTGATGTGAGGTGCAATTTCTCGAATGGCCATCATCTGCATATCTAGAGGTTCGCATGTTTGATCAACAATGGAGTGAACAAGATGACGAGAGCCAATACTTCAGCGGATCGAAGAAAGCCAGGATCAGAGTGGTCCTCAAGCAAGGCTCGGGTGGCGAGTGTACAGACTTTTGGATTTCGAGGTGTGGGCATCGTCTTATAGATGGCTTATCTTGCATCTCGGTAGAAAATCCCATAGACATCGTGCTGCATCTGAACCGGGTTCTGGGATCTGTGATTACCGCATGGAAAGCCACCACAGACTCTTTCTTCATTTTCAGTCACAGCCTGATCTGGTCGCACAACGTCGACTTCTTTTGTGGTAGGCCCTGTTCACGGATCAATGTCCTTGTCCTGCTCTTATATCATTACTCGAGAGGCCTCGGACACAGGCAAATGGAAATGGATCGTTGCCACCACCAGCACCACCACTTACCAACGCGCTGGTTACCGACGTACCGGGGGACGAGGCTATCCAATCACGGCCTGTCGCAGAGGAAGCGCGAAGTCAGCACAAAGTTGCCCAGAAGGGAATATGGTCCCATCGCAACGTGCCATCGTATAGCCAAAACGTCTATTGGTCCAGTGTTTTCACTTCTTTGCTTGCCACTTTGTTTCCCGTCGGATTGTACTCGATGATTTCCCCCTCAACGGCTTGTCATGGCCCACTATCTCGCACTGCATTCGCTGCGGCCACAGCTCGATCAAGGGTCCAATGCCACATCGCCCACGGCAAGATCCTGAGTCGGTCTGGTCGACGAACCTGCTCATTTTGCCCTTGCTTCCGCCAAGCATCCAATCGAGTGTTTGTGATGGCGGACGCTCTGGAGCATAGCTCTTCGCGCTCGAATTCCTCAGCGACAAAAGTACAGAAGGTTCGTGTCGCTGCCAACCCACTGCCAGCCCGGCGAATGCCCCATTTGCCCAATGCGGCAAATCGTGGCTCCCCCTTTTTGCGATCTGAAGGGGTGGTGGTGGCTGTGTTCTTGGTGTGTTGAAGCATATCCGTCCATCTTTTGCCGGTCGGCTAATGCTGCCAGCATTTGCAGCCGAGCTTCATCAGGACCCTTGGAAGACCCCACCTTACTCACTGTTCATGATGCTTTGCTCAGAGTCACGGGGGTGCATGTGATGGTCCGTGCGACGTTCTGGAAGACGTGCAGATATGCAAGTGAAAGGGTCTGCTGACGGGAGAAGGGTTACAGCTATGCTTTGCAAGGAGAGAGGACTGGTGCCACTTGCTGAGAACGGGAAGCCTGTAAGGCTGAACTGGATATCTGCCCTGGACCGACCCTGTACATATGCACCCAATATGCGCTCTACGAGGAGATTACTAAGTCTTGGAATTTGGAATGTGTGTGGTTCCAATGGCCCATGGTTCATGGTGCCGTGCTCGCATGCCGTGACGGAGCAATAAAGTCGCTCTTACTTCCTCCGTAGGGCAAAGCTACACAGAATGCGGCTGACCCTGTTTCTAGAAGACGTTGTAGAAACCCTCGGAAAACATGTACATACATCTAATAGGCCATGCATCCTCGTCTAGACTGAATCCGACCTCATTGGAACAGGGCTAAACCGGTTGTTCTCTTTGGTTCTTGAAATTAGTTTACCGAGTCACCTAAATGTTGATTGATGGCTTGGTCAAGAAGTAACCGAGCTTCTGCCGCTTTACTCCCCTGCCCCCAACCAAAGTCGGGCGTGATTTGTGACTCGATGATACTTGCTCAATGCAGTCCACAGTTACGCACGCAGAATGCAGTTCGGCCACATTAGTGATTGAGGATAAACGAGGGCCAGTCGTACTGGAAATTGGAACTGGAATATGAGTGTCGTGACAGAGACATTTTCAAGAGTATACAAATAGAACATGACGTTATGACTTCCTCTCGAGGTCAAGTTTCTCTGAAATCTATTTGCAACGAGACGAGACTGCAGCTAGTGCCCATTGCGTATATTCATACGTCCGTGGCGCATTTGCTGGATCAGAGAGTAGGGTTCTCATTGGGCTGCACTCGCCAGTCACTGGAAGTGCTCGTGCTCAAAACGTATACAGACACGCAGCGGAGCGCTTTCTGGGAGCGACCTGGATATCATTCTCTCTGGCCTTCGTGAAATAGTCAGAACGACGGGACGTTTTATTGGGCGGCACTTGCCAGTGCTGGAAGTTCTCTGGAAGCCAACTACTACTCCTTTGAGTAAATGGGGCGCCTTTAGCTCTTGGTACCCTCAGTTACTGCGTACTCCGGAAGCACTCGTATCGCTCCAAGCCACTGAAAATGCTCTCAGCAAGCCATAGTGGTCTCTCGCGCAGTGCCCTGCAGGACATTCAGTCCGGGCATGCAGTGTGGGTTGCAATGTCATGCCGCTATTCCTGATCGGGTAGACCAAAGCCCTTTTTCCATTGGCCAGTCGACCAAGCTAGTGCAGCCAAGCCTGGGCTAGCGCCGTCCCAAAACGGGAGCCTGACAAGGTTCACCAGGCAGTCCTGGTCAACGGCATCGTGCCAAAGTATGCGCATATCAACCACGAGAGAGACGCTCTCCAGATCCGCATCTGTAACTTATGTAAAGGACATATACTCGGCCACGGACCTGATTGAGCTTGTGTCTCGATCGTCGCTCAATTCCGATCTTCGTAAACATCTTCTCAGGCCCGGCACTCGGACCCAGGCCCGCCATCGATCTCTCCACAACCGGGGACATGGCCATCATGAACGCCTCACACATCGAGAACCTTTCGAATGCTTCGACATTGACCCCCGTGGATCTGTTTCTCGTAGACCCGGGGAGATATGGCGATCTCGAGGTAAGTCCACACAGCTTCTTCGCACGTGCTGGGCGGGAGACCCAGTGTTGACGGTCGGAATCAGCTACAGGACGAGTTCCGCCGGTTCACGAACGTGGACTCCCCAGAAGCGTTCAGTGGCGACGATGCCGGCGACTCCATCGGCATGAACGGGTTGAATTTGGTTGGTGACGTCGAGGTCTCTGCCACAGAGCAATCGACAATGTCCCCATCCACGGATTCGGAGCTACCTGCAGAGTCTAGGTCGAAGATGGTAAGTCAGTTGGCATTGCTGTTCAAGCAGATCAGGCATGGTATTGTCAAAGGGGGCCTGAGAGAACATTTTACGGCATTTTCACCACTGCGAGCACAAGTCTGACAGAATATGGCTGGCAGCGACGCCGAGCGCAAAACCGCGCTTCTCAGCGAGCATTTCGCGAACGCAAAGAGAAGCACCTCAGGAGTCTGAAGTCGACCTTAGAGAATCTCGCCGAAAAGCATCAGAAGCTCCTCGACTCATACTCACAGCAATCTGAAATAGTGGCAAAGTTGAAAGGGCGCGTTGCAGACCTGTACACACAGCTCGCAGCCTTGTCGACATACTCGGAACAAGACACAGACACAGCGATTTTCCGAATCCCAAGGCCTTTGACCACCGAGTTCCAGCAGTTTGACGCCTTTTCCTTTCCACCACTCTCTGCCCCAGCGGGCCGGCACAGCACCTTTCGCCAGAGCCAGGTCTTGGATAGTGCTGAACTTGACAGATTGTCCACCCTGGAGGCGAATGACCTCCTAGGGTTTGATGACCTGCTGAACATGCCTTGAGCTTTGAAACTAGGTGTAGTTCTTTCCACTCTGTCTCCATACTTTAGGCATTGGGTGTCCAGGATTTAGCATGGACTTCTTCGAAATTTGGTCCTTGGTCTCATGGTGACAGTCGGGGCGACAGTATTTGAGGTCGGTATTTGGTCTTTGCCGGAACTTCACATCTGTAGTGATTGAACGTCCAGGTACCATATTCTAACGCCCTTTCTGGTGCGTCAAAATTCATTCCAATTGAAGTATCAAGACCACGGTCGACGTTCTTCTCTTCGTGTCGTAACCACTTACTTCAGGAGCCCTATGCCCACCAGGAAAAGAGATGGAGGTGTGTCCCTACGCTTCGAGAAAGGAACCGATCTGAGAAACTCGCGAACACCAGATCCCCCGGCAGGCCAGCCCCTGAAATATAAATACGACTAGGCGACAAGTGACTAAGCTCTCGCCCTGGGGGCACCGATGTGGTCTCCACAAAATATGCATATCAGCTTGGTAGCTTCTCGTTCGACAGGATTTGCGCGATTGGGCCAACTCCACGCCCTCCTCTATCCAATCCTTCATGTCATGAGAGAATTCAAGAGTGGCAAACAGCCATGGCATTAGCCAGCCATGGCAACTGCAGTGCCCAATTTGGAGCGTGCCAGGAAGAGTGCTGCCAGAAGGGAATGGCCACAACCCTACCTAAGACCCCAAGGAGGTGCCAGTCGCCCTAAGTCTATTTCCCTGGAACAGAAGGCTCGGTGAAGCTGTCGCCGCTTCAGTGAACTGGCCACGGCGCCCGTGGTTCCCGGTCAATCGCCCCGGGGATCAACAGTAGCATCCTGGCGCCGATCAGTCTCCCTGCCTTCTTTCCACTTATTTTGCCATTCCAGAGCGAGCGTTTTGGGCCCGTCTTACTTCATTCACGTCGTGGCCATATTGGCATATGTTGCCATGTTCCAAGGGAATTTTTCCTTTGTCAATGTCGATGCGTCGAGCCTGAGCACCCTCCCACACCGCCAAAGAGTGACGCGCCATGTCCACGGCTACCGTCGCTGGAAGAAGGGACAAGACGCCCGCCGGCTTCTGGAATCGTCCAGGTTCCATGAGGTCTTTGATTCTCAATCCAAATCTCTCACACCGGTTTCCAGCCGCGCCACCCGCGAGGAGAGACCTTGCGAACCGGCCCCAGCACCTCCCTCGTCGAGATCCATTCGCAATCTGCCACCTTTGCTCGATATCGTCCTGCTTAACAGCCATGCAGATCCTTCCAGCGTCCTCCCCGAGCAGCTCGCAGTCACGACCAACTCACTGCTCGACTTCGAGAGGGATTGCGTCGTTCCCGCTGTCAAAGAACTCGAGCTGCGCCTGACCGCGAAAGAGAATGTCCCCAGCCGGACACCCTTCACCCAGACATGGATTGCTGACAGTAAAGCCTCACTGTACGACAGCATTGCGAACAACAGCTATTTGTCTCGCATCGCCGCCACCAGGTACATGGTGACGGCCAACCCAGAGCACCTGGACGCAGCGCACAAGTTCCGGCATAAGGGGGTAGCCTCCATCAGAGAATACATGACCACCACTCCTCGCATCAACATCCCCCGCCTCTATCGCGCCCTCCTGCTCCTCCTCTTCGCCGATAGCTGGTTGGGAGATAGACAAGCCTTCTATCAACATGTCACAGTCTTGCAGGACATCTTCGCGTCCCACCAGGACGAAGTCCTTACAGATCCATCTTTCAACATCCAGCACTGCATCAGTGTCATATGCCTCGAAGTTCAATTTGCGGTCATGAACTTCTCAGCGCCGTCTGTCGACCTCAGACCGAATGGGTGGGCCGAGAAACAGTTCTTACCGTTGTGGGAGGAAGTCTCCGCGTGCTTCTTGACATCGAGGCCAGAGACAGGTCAGAACCTAGATCCTTATTTGCAAGGCGACATCCGAACTCTGTTCCTAGATGCTCAAGAAGCTCTCGACGTCGTGGCGAATATTGGCAGACAGGCACCTCCATCTCCGTCTCCGAATTCTTCGCAGATACCGGTTTATGCCGTCTCAAAAACCATGCTGACAGTTGGGAGACTGATGAACCTTTATGCACATCTCGACGTCGATACCATACTTTGCCACGAGAACACCATGGCAATATCTTCCCGCGTGTTGCCGAAACTCGAAGTCGCTTCTGCCGCCCTTTGTGCGATATACTGGCTACGTGAGATGAGTGGCATTGAGAACATCCGGATGACAGAACACATAAGGCTGTTCACGTGGAACCCTTCCATGCTGAGCAAGCTTCGCCACATACTGACGGTTTATGAAGCGGCGGAAATGGACACTACCGGACCACAAGAAGATAACCTCGGACGAGAACGAGGACGACTCCCACTCCTGCTCTGGATTCTTTGGACGGCGGCCACGGTCGAACACTCAATCTCGACTCTGAATTTTTCGACAGCCACCACGAGCGAGACCTGGTTTACACAGCGATTTTCCCAACTGGCGAGAAATGCGGGGATTGAGTCCATGTCGCAGTGCCAAGTCATCCTGGACCGGATACTTCAGGTGCATGGGATGCGAATAATGAGCCCGGGTGGTGGATGGACTGCAAGCTGTTTCTCGCAGGCGGGAGAAGAGCCATGATCATTCGAAAATTATGTTTCTCTGGCACGAGACGAAAGCGTGAGCGTGCATGTGTGCTGATGACGCCCACGGCGTTTGTATAACGAATGACGAGCAGATGATGCTAATGACTGATGTTGGGATGCAGTGGAAGCAAAATTGGGAGTTCTCTGGAAGAAAGCAAGGAACCAAGTAAGCGGGAAACGTGTCTTTGCGATAGTTTTTGGAAGGTGATTCTATTGATTGTTTATCGTGCCGATTGTTCTATTGACGACAGGGAAGCGTTGTTGGCCCACATTCTCACCCCCAGGAGTACCTTGCCAGTCGCATCCACGCCACAGACCCACTGCTGGTAGTCGACGGGTAGTACACTGAGTGGGCAAGCAGCATCTTGTTTTTGAAGCACCGTTGACTCGATAGTTTTGTCCTGAGCGGGCACAACATACCAGGCAATCACATCCCACCTTTTAAGCATAGAGAGAGAGAGGGAGGGAGGCTCCTCTATACTTCCCAAATTCATGTAGTATTCAACCACTCCACTCATTCACTCACTCATACCATTCCTTCTTTCCTGTTTTTTTCTTGCCGCTGCAAGAAATCTAGAACACCCGCCCCGGATTTTATCGTCGTCCTTTTTTGTGTGTCGCGAAAGCGGAAGAGGATAGAGTGGGAATAATATTGATTGAGTGATTGATTGATGTTGTTGGCGCTTGCTTGCTTGTCTCCGAGGAGGAAGAAGCGGGGGGAGACAAAGTTGACCCATATGTATTAGGTGCGTGCGTGCGCTTCCGCGAACCCCAGACCCCGATCTCTGAAGATGTAGTAAAGCAGTTCTATCATCCAGCTGCGTGTCGTTTTGCGCATCGGGAAATGACAGACTGTGGGTCTGCCCCAAGCACACCGCGAACGGGTCGAGCATGAGCTAGCTAGATAGCTAACTGGCTAGCCAGTATGCAAGGCTACGTCGCAGCACCGTTTAGTGTCGCGTCTGATTTTGTGCCGTCTCCTCCGGCAGTGTTGTTGGTGGCCTCTGCCTGCGTAGCACTTCCGTGAGCAACGGCGGCGGCGGCGGCAGCGGAAGAGGAAGAAGCCCGGAGCTGGGATTGTTGGGCCTGTCGGTTCTGTACAATGCGCAGCAAGTTGCGCAGGAGCACGACGATGGTGACCTTGCCGATGGCGGGGACGTAGATGGACGCCTTTTCCTTGACCTCGGGCGGGAAGTTCTACAAGGTCAGCCACACACAGACACACGCACAAAATCAGTGAGGATTATGTTGCGAGCCAGATCACAGAATGGGGATTGGGTGGGAGGAGGAGGAGGAGGAGGAGGGACAAAAAAGAAAGGGCTTACCTTTTCACTGGAGAAATTGATACACACGGCTCCCTCCTTCAGCAAGTGGCACGGGAATTTGTAAGTCTCGCCAGGCACACCCGTAATGACGACGTCGCACAGCGGAGCGCAGTCCTCGATCGTCCACCCGTCCTTCTCCACCACTTCGTGTTTCCGCTTGCGGATGCCCTCTCCACGGGTGAACTGCTGCACGCCCGTGACGTCGACCGAGTAGACACACGCGCCGTCGTTGGCGAGCAGCGCGGCGAGCGGGCGGCCGACGACCTCGCTGCGGTTCACCACGCAGATGGTGCGGCCGAACAGTCGGTTGCCGTAGGGCAGGATGGTGTTGTAGATGTGCAGAAACTCGAGGATTTTAATGACCGCCAGCGGCGTGCACGGCAGGATGCTCTTCATCATCTGCGCCTCGTCCAGGAACCGGATGTTCTGGTACATGTTGAAGATGTACTGGTGGCTGAGCCCCTCGACGTCCTTAGACAGGGACACGATGTTCTGAATGTACTGGTCCTGGCCCCGGTTGTTGAAGATCGGGTAGTAGATGATGATGCCGTCGTAGGTCGGGTTGGCGTTGGCCGCCAGCAGCACCTCCTCGACCGAGTCCTTGGCGGCTTGTTGGAGGGTGTACGCGAAGCCACTTTGACCATGGGAGTTCACGTCAGGACGAATTCCGAGAACAAGAAGAAGAGACGCTTCCAGTTCCGCTCTACGGTTCCCTTTCACTCTTTCTTCGCAGGTATCCTTCCCCAATGCTGCATAGGCCTGGGGCGCTCCACTGTAGACAACGAAAAAGAGAGAAAAGGAGAAACTTACTTCTCACGGCACGTCTTCTCTGTCCAGTCTGCATAGACTCTCGCAGCGGGATCATTGTTCGCCAGTATGCCCAACAGGTGCGGCTTACGATCGAGTTCCTTCAGACCGGCTTGGACTTCGGCCAGGAGTCCCTTCGCGATGGTGCCGGCGAGGATGACTTTGCAGCTCGGATGCGGCGCGGATCCCGAGCCTTGCGACATTTTGGTTTGTTTTGGGCAAAAAGATGTATGTGTGGGCTGTCGTTCGAGATCCAAGTGAGATTTACTTACTTACATGGTCCATTATTCTCGGCCCAAGGCGGGAGCAAGAACCAAATAAAAATCAATTCGGACAAAATAAAAAATTTGTTCTGATAGAATCGGGAATAAATATTTGGCGGAACGGCACGTGTGTGGCTTGGCAGGGGACGAGGCTGGAGACGACAAGCAGAATATCAACTTCGTTCAACAGCCGGTCTTTGAGAAGAAGAAATAGCTCTTCATCTATTGACAGGTGCATATACCCATATCGTGTCTCATCTACATGATCTCCCGCTCCACCATTCATATCTTGCTTTGAGCCTTCCCCTCTCCCCGGGGCACTTTCCGCTCCACGCCCAGGCTCTCTAGATCCTGCTTCTTGTAATAATGCGGCGCCACTTCAATCAGCCACTCTGGCTTCAGCGGCATGCAACTGCGCATGTACTCCTTACTCGTCAGCACCAGTTCGTGGTAGATGAGCCACTTGGGCCGACTCTCGATGAGGACGCCTGAGGGGTGGATGTACACGACTTGACCGTTCTTGACCGTGCGATAACTCTGGCCGTCGCGCTGAAGTCGAGCAGAATGAGGAAAGAAGCCTGCAGTGATAGCTTTCTGGATCGGTTCAATGTTGGAAGCGCCGCCACAAGTCTTGCTGGCGTCCACCTCGACCCGGTCGCACAGTCTCGCCAGCTGGTCTCGAACGTCACGGGCTCGAGTCAAGCTTCGTTGCTGTAGAAAGTTTTCCTTGGCCCAGACATAACTGTAGTCGGAATCAACCCATTCATTGAAGATGTTCAGCAGTGAAAGGTGATCGCCACCGTCCTTGTTGGTGAATCTGGCCCGGGCACTGTCGGCGTGGATCTTCTTGTCTTTGGGTCGAAAGAAGAGTGCTGATGCTTCTCCAAGCATGGCGATGATCGACAAGACCTCCTCAACGCATCCGTATTTGTCTGCTGCAAGGATTGCTCGCGCCAGCATAGGGTCCGTAGGAAACTCCGCCATTTGGCGACCGATCTTGGTCAGCTCCCCAGCATTGTTCAGGGCGCCCAGCGCATACAACTGCTCGACGGCGCGGACGATGGTGTCAGTGGAAGGAGGATCCATAAAGTCGAAATCGAGAAGGTCGTTGATTCCAAGACTTTTTAACAGGAGAATGACGCCAGAAAGGTTTGTTCTCTGGATCTCCGGAGTTGTGTTCTCTTCGAGTTCATTTTTGTACGCTTGAGCGGTGTAAAGTCGAAAGCATTTGCCCGGGCCAACTCGACCAGCACGACCGGCGCGTTGGCCAGCGGAGGCCCGACTGCAGGGGACAACCACCAAGGATTCCATGCCCGTCCTTGGATTGTACTGGTTCTCTTTGACGAAGCCTGGATCGATCACATAGACGATGCCATCGATGGTCAATGAAGTTTCCGCGATGTTGGTGGCTAGCACCACTTTCCTTGCCCCTGCAGGTGTGGGCTCGAAAATCTTGGCTTGTAAGTCCGTTGGCAAGTTGGCATAAATGGGGCAGATGATCATCTCCTTGATTTTGCTCCCAAGCTTCCGAGCTGTCTCTTGTAGACTGGCCTCCATGGCTTCGATCTCCTCCTGCCCGGTTAGGAAAACAAGAATGTCTCCGGCTCCCTGTGTGATGTGAATTTGAAAGACCGTGGTGATGGCCGCAGCGAGATAGTTGGCTTCTGGTTGGGCTGTGTAATGGATATCAACTGCATATCTCCGCCCGGGAATATTAAAGATTGGGGCGTCGTCGAAGTATTTCTGAAACTTCCTCGCGTCCATTGTCGCAGACGATATCAGGAGTTTTAGATCGGGTCTCGCTCGTGCAATGTCTTTCAACAGCCCACATGCAATATCGGTACTCACGGTCCGTTCGTGCGCCTCGTCGATCATAAGTGCCGAATACTGAGACAGTTCAGGGTCCGTCAGAAGTTCTCTCAGCAACATACCGTCCGTCATGTACTTCAGCACGGTTTTCTCGCTGGTGTTGTCCTCGAATCGGATAGCGTAGCCGACTTCGTTTCCCAGTCGCTTGCCCATTTCCTCCGCTACTCTTGCCGCAACGGACATAGCAGCCACTCTCCGGGGTTGTGTGCACCCGATCTTCATGCCGCCTTTGGTGAAGCCGGCCTCGTGGAGGTACTGTGGAAGCTGTGTTGTCTTCCCGCTGCCTGTTTCTCCCACAATGATCAGAACCTGATGTTCTTTGACCGCCTCGATGATTTGATCCCGGAATTGATAGATGGGCAGACTCTTTCTCGTTTCTTCGATGCTCTTGGCCTTCGCTTCAGCCGCGTTGAGCCTCTGCTGCATCTCCCTCTGCTCCCTGCTCATGCCTTTGTCTCCTTCCATGGTGTCGGACAGAATGAACTTCATCTGTTGGCTTTCATCGAATACATAAGTGTACTCGCCCTCGTCGACAAATTCGGCCTTTTTAATCTGGGCTTCGGCCCTCTTGGTCTGCTCTTTCTCCCACTCCTCGTGCTCGGTCACATATCGTTCTCTCCCGGCCTCATCACGATCGACATACCGCTGGTACAAAGCCTGCTCCTTTTTCCGCCTGTCAATCTTGCCCTTTTCTGTGATGTAGTCCTCGGGAAGAGCATAGCCATCGAGGTGATCATCGATCGCCAGCCTCTCTTCCGCGAGGCGCAGAATTTCCTTGTTGCGCGCAAACTCCTCCTTTTCTCGCCGAGACAAGTCTGGGTTGTCCCTGAGTTCCGCTTGCTCCTCAGCGACTTGCTTGCGAAGGAGAGCCAACCTTTCCGCCTCTCTCTTCTTGAGATAGTCCTGTCTGGAGCGTAGTCTGAGATCTGGCATCGCCGCCTCTCTTGCCGCCGCATCCTCGGCCAGCGCCCGTCTCTGAGCGGTCGCACTGTCTTTGGCGGCGGACCGGTCCTCGACAATTTTCTTTGCCCGCTCTTCGTCCCGTTTCGCCAACCGCTTCGCGAACTCGTCCCGTTCCTTCGCATCTCTTTCCCTCTCCCTCTGCGCTCTCTCTTCGTCTGTTTCTAGAGGAGGTGTATGATCCCTGGATCGGTGCGATGCTGAGCCGTCAGAAAGTTTCACCCGTTTGGAAGAGGATTCCACGAAATCGCCGTCCGCAGCTTGTTGTTCGTCTTCCCCAATTTCCTCATCGCCCCATCGCTCGTCGAAGTCGTCATCGTCGCGACGTCTGCGGTGCGCGGTATTTCTCTTGTGAGGCCTGATGCGAGGTTCGCTGGACCGCTGTTCAGACATGTTGGAGAAGGTGGTAGGAATTCTAAAGGGAACGGAATTCACCTGGTAATGAGCACCGCGATTGAGTAAGGCCCTTCATCGACTAACAGTTCCACGGTCTTTTGAGGATGAGACACTTCTTGAATGACAGCCTGGCACTGCTATCAGATCATAGTCATCAGGGCATCGCGTGGAACATTGAACCTGGCAAAGAGGCTTTTGCCTGCGCCCTTGAAGAGCAAAAAAGTTTCTCCGCAAATCCACTTATGTAATCAACGTTGCAAGGCTACCGCGCAAGGCTTCGAACCCTGAGCGTGATGAATACTCTCCAGCAACAGGCGGGGGTTGTGTGTCGTATATCTTTCGCTACGTCTGGCGAAGGGATCGACATGGCAAGGGAGTTCGGTGTCAAAGTCAAATGCAAACTCTTGAGGAGAACCATCACGGAATAACTGCAGCCCCATACGAACACACACACTTATTTATCCTTGTGTTGTAATCGCTCTCTTTATGGTTTGAACGATCATTCCCATGTTTCTCTATTTCTGATCTGGAGCTGGTTCTATAGAGCCCTTTCTGTACCTGCTGCGCCACAGATTCATGTCTACATATCATCATCGTTGATATCGTCAACGTCTCTTAACCACGCGGCTCTGGCATCAACGGCTTCTTTTCTAACATCACGCTTGGGGTCATCCAGAATGTTCGTTAGCCCATGCAGGACTTCGCGTTTGAGTGGGATCAGAGGATTGGGTCGTGATGCACTTGCTGAGATATATTTTGGCATTAGGGCCAGACAACGTGTTGCCAGACGACGAGTTTTTGGAAGATTCGTTGGCGGCAAGGTTGCATGCCCCTTGTCTGGCGAGATTGGTTTCATAAGACTAGATGTCTTGGATTTCGTTACCGTCGCTACGGCGATAAGTCGCTTCACTAGTGCTGGTATGTGTCCACTTTCCTCGAGCACAGAGGGGTTGTTCGATAGGACAACTGCACACGTTTCCAAGGTAGCAATTTTGACAGTTTGGTCCGCAATGTCCAAAGACTGCAGGAGAAGGGGCAACAGCGTGGGAAGCTCCGGCATCACGATCTCCGAAGGGACGGACGCTATTATACCACTCATCGCCACGAGAAAATTCTCTTTTTCAAGTGTTGACTGTGAGGTTTTGAATTTGTCGGAAATCATTGGCGTGAGCGTCTGGAAGACACGCTGAGGCGCAAGCAACCTAATTTGCGCTCCATTGTGCTTGGACAAAATGTCGTCAGCCGCCAGAATGGTAATAAACCCCCGGGCTGCCTGCTGAGAAACTCGATGCGGATACTGCCTCGAGTCAAGGAGTTCGACAAGGTTGGCAAGATATTCATTCGTCCTCGGAGCAAGTCGAAGTATTAGAGCTTTGAAGAGGGCAAAGAGAAGACGAATGTCGAAGTCGGGCGTTGTAGTCTCGTCCATAGGTTCATCCTTGAGCGCTGACAGTTTCTCTGAGACTAGGTGGTCGACGAACCCAAGATCAGCAGTCGCAACATGCTTGTTGACATAAAGAGCAACTTGTGAAAGACAACTTTGGGTAACTGCCGGAATTCGAGTACGTGAAGCAAATGACACCAACTCTTGGATACTCTGGGTAAGTTGGTCCCTGGTAAGCAGTGAGGAGTTCGTGCCTCTGGGGATGGCTGCTAAAAGCCAGGTCGATAGGATTGTTCGTGTTGGCTGATTGACCAAGTTGACGAGGCTGTGCGACCCTTCACCGGTCGATGATTGAGCGAAAAAAGAATAAAAGCTTTCTGCGGTCTGCTGAATTGCCGGTTCCGCAGAGTGTCGGACGATCAGGTTCATGATCCGACCAAGCAGATACAGGACGTGTTCGTTCGCCAACGGACCATGCGTAACATCTGATATTCTTCGGGACAGTGTCACGACCACCCTTTCGAAGTAAGCATCCAATGTGGCATGCTGTTCTGTAACGCTGCGATTCAGAACGTAGAGAATTGTTCCCAAGACTTGGCAAGTGTAGGAAAACG
Organism: Fonsecaea erecta; assembly: GCF_001651985.1. NCBI lineage: Eukaryota > Fungi > Ascomycota > Eurotiomycetes > Chaetothyriales > Herpotrichiellaceae > Fonsecaea > Fonsecaea erecta. The sequence goes on along the minus strand of NW_017387245.1, from coordinate 4,047,781 downwards.
GTGGGTCTGGACTGGAACTGAAAAGAACGTCCAGTTTATTCAGGAGACGTCTCATCAGCGTCCCTAGCAATTCCTTCTCGAGACTGATCTCCGCTAGCCCTTCGAGCACAGCGCTGGCGTCACTTGCGCGTGCCCCTTCTTCCGAGTCAGGTAAGCGTGCCATGAAAGCTGGGAATGTGATGTTGGAGATCAAATTAGGCTTGAATTGAGATATTTCGGCCAATGCCGTCATGGCTTTCCTTTTCAGTTCGTCTCGACCGTAGGACTCTTCTTTGAGGACAATGTCATCGAAGTATTGAACGAAAAGACCGATCTCGTCATCCGCAAGCACCGAGTTCATTTTCGAGACCAACAGCAGCCCATTTGCAGCCGTCAACCGGAATGAAACCTCTTCCTTGACCGTCCCCATCAGGGCTTGACTATATAAGGTCACAAAATTGTCCTTGAATTCTCCGACAAGATTCTGTCGGCCTTGAGGATTTTTAGGGCTTGGAGCTGTCCAAGACCCATAGACTTCAATGGAGGCTTCGAACAACTGGTTGGCAATCTCTAAGACCGCTCGCTGTTGCACCAAGCCCGCGGAAGACTGATAGATACCTAACAGTGCCGGTCCAACGGTCTGGACCACATTTTCAAAGGCTTGGACCGAGGCTGATGACACTGCTTTGAGGATGTCCCCGGATGCCTTTGCCTGCCGTGTCGCCGGCTCCTGCAGATGTTCCAGGCATTCTTTGGTGACAGGCGCCAAGTATTGGTGGAGCGGCGACGTTGTCGTGCTTTGAGAGTTGTTAACAGTGGTAGATAAGCAGGTAGCAATGCCTTTAAGGACTTGCAGTGCTTCTTCGGCGAGTTCTGGTTCCTGGGCTTGAAGTACCTCAAACTTGACAGCATCCCAGAGGGGTATTGAAAATTGGCTGAGCGTCTCAGGGTCATAGTTGGCGGCGCAGGCGGTCAGCGTCTGCAGGCAGTCTTTCTTGACGGTGGTGGAGGTGGAATCGAGACGATCCAGCATGTTGGGGAAAGTGTATGGTGCCAGCACTCCAGTAGAAGCTAGACATTCACGTAGTCTGTCTTTCAGATCCTGGGCTGTGATGCCGTAAGGATCATTGGGAGGAGGACGGAATGTGATGGGGAAATAGGCATATACAGAGTCGAACATGGTTTGTACATGGTCCCTGATGTCCCATTCAACCATGAGAACTCTCAGCATCGAGAAGATTAACATCAGATTTCTAGGGTCTTTTTCGCCCGCCACCAGATCTGTGATACCTAGAAGGGACTCATCCTTCATGTCCCTGACGGCTGCAATAGGTCAGCAGGAAGTCCGGCGCAAAGAACGCACTCAATCCTACCTTTGCGATGGTGGTCCAGGAGTTCATTCAGGAGCTGGAGGATCCGGTATCTGCCGGCCTGGTTACGTGTTTGCAGGTCTGTAAAGTGCTCAAATATCCTAAGGTGCTTGTCAGTCAAGCCCAAGCGCACAGTCTCGCCACCAGACTACCTCGGAGCACTTTCGAAGCAAGTCCCAAGATAGCTGGAGCGCAGTGGTCCGCACTCACGCTCTCACGACCGTTTGAGCCATCTCATTTGTAAATCTTTCGAGGCCCTGCAACTTGGACAGACCTTCGATCGCTCCTCCATCTTCGATGCGATCACAGAAGAACTGGCAAAGCACTTGGATTTGTTGCCTCGACAAGTATTTCGGAGGGAGGGCTGATATGACTGCAACCAGGTAGGAAACGGCTCTGGCACGGATCTTCTCGTCATCGTCATTTATGTACTCGCCCAGCGACTGGACGACCTCAATCAAGGTGGTCTGGCGACTCTCGAGTTCTGAGCTGTCAGTCCACAAACCACTGCGATCAGAGGCATATGCAGACTTACTCTGCGCCGCCGACTTTGCGATTTCCGCCGCTTCCTGCTTGTTATTTTCGACGGCAAGGACATAGTTGCGCGTGTCCGAGAGAGCCATGACACATATTGGACTCTCTCCCAGTGTCGTCCGAAGCTAGACAAGCAGAGCTCAAGACCATGAAAGAGTTGTTCGTCCTGGACTGCGCCGTCGGCCGGATTTCCTCGCTGCGTCAAAAAGTTTCGGCGCAGATTATCAATTCGCCTAAATTTCCCGTTTGGGCAAACCGGTGAATGGTGCAAGGCTGGCAGCTCACAGCCATGACCAACCATCCCTCAAAATGCATTTCGCCACAGTACCTGGTCTTGAGAAGTCCCAATCAAGGACTGAACACACATCCAGAATACTTCGGGAGCAGGGCGACGAAATTTCGTTGCTGAACCAGAGCTGTCACGGCACGAAGGAGAGATCCACAACATCCTCGCAGCCCGAAACGAACTCGTGTCATGGAGGAATGACATCTAGAGTATGGATACCTGCACCAGACAATACGAGACTGCTAGAAGGCTTGATCTTACAAAGAACTGTGGAGTCACTGGCAGCTTGCTACTAGACGGCGGTATCGACGAGCATCATCGTATTATGGTGCAAGTGTCTGGGACAAGCGCCGTGTAGCAGGGGCATCCTCCAATCGAAGTAACCCTATTTGAATGCTTCGTGTCAACTATTATTCCGCCCAATAACGATCCAAGAAGTCGGAACCCACCACTAGTCTCCATGACGGAAGCCAATCGAGTTCAAGTTCCTCGGAATGCCATATGATATCTCCGTCCGTCCAATTCTTGACACTATAGAATATCGACACTGCTCCGAAATGCACAGTACCAGTTCCTTTGGTCGCTATATTGGCGGAAGGATACTGATGCAAGGAGATGCATGTGTGATGCCAGTAAGATGGCCGACGACAAAAGTCTGAGTCGATACGCTGTAAGTCAACGGCGCTCTTCTCCCGGGGCCTCGCTAACCTCGCAGTGCGACTACTGTTGGAAGAAAAAGGCAAGTGGAAGACGATTCCAGTTCCGTTACATTACTCACATCAGGTAGCTCCGTTGTTCCCGAGAGAAACCCAAATGCAGAAACTGCAGCGTTTGGACGAGTGATTGCACATATTCTCGGGATCCATCTGACGACAAGCATGGCCCGACAGTCAAGTAGTGCCGATACTCAAGGCTTTAGCACTGCATCCAGCTGATTGTGTGCAGAGAGATCTCGCTAATCATTCCAACCGCTGAACAAACTGGTCAGCAGGGAGGCCCAAATACCGGGTTTGCTGTCCTTCAGAGTTGTTCAGGTTTCCAAACAATCCAAGATCAGCCGCCAGAGTTCGGCAACGACACTCTCTCCACCATTACGTCCGCCTTTTCCCACACTCGGGATGTGCTTGAATGCAATGGGATACGCCAGAATCTCACCGACATCACGGGTCAAGGTACGGGCATGCTTTCTCACCTCTACAACCAATTCAAAGATTCGACTTATGACTACGACAAGATCAAAGCTGCAGTCAGAATGAAGAGACGAGAGCATGAAGCCTTTTTCATCCCGACCGAACTAGTTGGGGAGATGTTTGTTCAATGTATGTCTCCCTTACTGTCACAAGACTCACAGAATTGGAGCTGATATCTTGAAGGTTTTCTTACAGCGGTCGACCGAGGATATCCGATCATCAGTCGGCCTCCCCAAGAGGTCTTACTTGACTTGGTCTTTCGTCCCTCTTCGGTGGACAACCGAGGGTGGCTACTAATGTTTAACACTGTCCTGGCAACGGCGTCAACACAAAGCCAGCAATTGTCCGAATATACCTTCCACTTGCGCTGGAATGCATGGGTAGCGGCGGATGAGGCCAGCATCTTTATGGAACCAACCATACTCAACATACAAGCATTGACCGTCTTTGCCGTCCACGGACAAGATCTTGTGACTCCCAGTCTTTGCTGGAATTTGGCGAGTCAGGCGTGCCGGATGGCCCAGATGATCAAGCTTCCACTTCCATCGGTATCTGAAACGAGGAACGGCGAGCTATATTCTCGCAATCTCTGCCTCTTCTGGAGCCTCTTCATCATCGACAAGTCATTGTCGCTCTCCTTCGGATGCCCTCCAGTGTTGCCTTCGGCGTTATATGGCAACCTCGAGCTTCCGTCTCCTCAGCAGCTCTCAGCATATAGACCCCATCTGACCACCTCTGGCGCCGTATCGGTACTTCCACCTCACGTGGAGTTCTTTGGAGCATTCTATTTTGTGCAATGCACGAAACTAGCAATGATCATGGGTGATATTTCAGATTTCTACCTTCTCGGCAGGCGTGACTCAAGCTGCCACGCAAGTCTCAGGAAGAGACTCGATCAATGGATATCTGTCGTCCAACAGGTGAGCGAATTCTGCCGAGACTGAATTAGTGGTAACGTCGATCCAAGAGTCAAACTTTGCACACCAACCTTGCAGATGCGGTCGACTCAGCCAGCCTCTCCATCAAGATTGGTTTCAGCTTTCTGAACTACCAATACCATCATCTCATTGTCTGCCTGACAAGAGGCGACGAATCTTGTCGCGAAAAGTGCCTTGGCTCTGCGAGAGCAGCAATATCGCTGCTTAAAGGCTTAGTTGCCCATTCTGAGGAAGTATTCAATGGCATTGTCTGGTATATCTGACGTTCCTTAGCCAGACGTTCTGAACGCTCACCCTGATGCAGGCAGCAGTTATACTACCCTTTCACTCCGTTCTTCGTACTGTTTGGGGAAGTGATCACCAATCCAACCGGGAAGACAACCGTGGAAGACCTGCAGCTCCTCCGGCAAACAGTGTTGTACTTTCTCGAGTTCCAAAAGTACCATACTTCAGCGGTCAAGCTTGAGAAAGTAGCAGAAACCTTTACAAAGATCGCCGAAGCCTATGTCCGCCACATCTTCAGAAAACAAAAGGGCCTGACCAGCAGCGAACTCTTTCGCACGACCAAGCCGGTGGTGTTCCGGGCCCAGCCTGGAAGTGGTCCCTCAAATACCTTCACTTCCTCGATAACCGCAACCTCGTCCTCGCAACAAGATGTGAACCCGGCCAGTTCTAACGTTGGGACAGCTGACCACATGGACTACCAGCTTCGGTTGGACGAGACCAGCAACTTAGACCCCACCTCGCTCCTGCGACTCTTTTCCTATCAAGGCAATGAAGCGAGCATCTTCCGAGATATCCATGTCACAGATATCCCAGCAGACAGCATGCAAGGGCTACAGGAGCGAGAAGGGGTTAATAGCAATAACCGAGCTCTTGACCACTGGCAAATTCCCGAGCCAAGCCAATACGTGTCACTCCACGACGTCGAAATGAACGGGAGAAACCAATTCTCGCAATGTACCTTCGACTGGTTTGCGCTTGAGAACTATGCCATGTAGAGAACCAGGGGGGTGACCCGGAGCATGGGGGCCTCTGCAGGCTTTTACTAATTCGCAATGCCCAAGGATTTGAGGTGGCGGTTTACGGCCTTATGGTCAACAGAGCCGTTGCATGGATGAAGTTCGTTTCGCACTAAACTGGCGTCACCATTTGATAATGATGAGGGCCAGCATAGCCGTTCCAGAGCACACCAAGATATGTTTCCTTTCCCGCAGTTAAGTCTGGCCGTAGGCGTCATGACTTAAAACAATCAAGGGTATCTGCGGAGAATAGGCGTCCATAGTCTACAACATCCTGAAGGTATCCCGACGAGGTCAACAACAAGTCTGCACAGCCACAGGCGGCTGGCTGAGTGGGGGCGAAGTGCGGGCTGACACCCACGACCTTCTTCTCCTCTGTTGTTCGCAAAACCTTCTTCTCGATACTTCAAAACCCAGTAACTGTCTATCGAGATGGCTCTGCTACTTGGGAAGTCGAAAGGTCGTCGCACTTTAAATAACCCCAAGTCAGAACCACCCGCAGCGCTCAGTGCCTACTATGAGCAGTACAAGACCCAGAACATTCAGACGGTGTACAAGGACTACTACCCTTCAGCGGAATCCAGCAAAGAAGAGACAAACCTTCTGGCGGAAAAGCGTCTGGAGGTTTCTAAGGCAGCCGAGCGTCTTAACACAGACAAAAAGTCCTTCACCGCAGCCAACCGTCAGGCGTCACAGGAACGGGAGGATGAAGGTGTCAGATGCTACGACTGGGCGTACGCGAGGCAAGAAAGCTCCCATAGCTTGGACATATAAACGTGATATGACGGTGGCGGATCTCTTTCTATCCCCGTTTTGCCATCACGGATTGTCCTATCGCTAGGGACGTGCTAAATTCCCGATCAAATCTGCATCGATTTGCCCCTGTTCCAAAGAGCAACGAGCCACTATCTTCTGAAGACATTCGAGCCCAGGCATTTTCAAACGAATACCATTATGGAAGCACCCCACCTGCGATTATGGAGGACTTTCACCGGGGTATGAGATTGCCTGGGGAGTCCTCCATAGCCGAAACTGGCCATCAAACAGGCGAAAAGCAGAAAACGCAACAAAAGATGGAATGTTGATAGGGTCCATCTCTGGTGATCGATACTGCTAGGTCTTGTATCTGTTCACGGTTTCGATTGAACGCACCTGGCGTTTTGGAGCTGAAAACACGCAAGCAAACCAGTGTGACAACCACGAGCAAACGACTCGAGCAGCTTTCTGCCTCATCCCAGTTGCTCTTTTCTACTTTCTCTTCAACCGCAACACACCAAAGAAACGACTTTCTACACAGCCTAATACTACCACTCACAGAAGATTATACACAAAGAGGCCAGGATGTCTTCAAGAGAGGAATACGACTACACCCAACACACCACCCCGAATACCCGGGAGAAGTACTCTTTCCTCTACCCTACGTCAGGTGCCTCCTCCCAGGACGTCGAGTTCTTAGATCGGCACCGCGAGAATGTCTCCATTCCTCCAGATAACTATTCCAGGCACATGGCAGAGAAGCAAGCTGCAAGCAAAGACAACGATCGAGCTGCGAGGGATCGTGAAGCGGCTGGCTCAGAGGGCAGGGACTGGGGATATGGTAGTTCGGACTCCAGGCATTGGGACTCGAAGCGCAATCACTAGATGGATATTGTTTAGGTTCGTGCTGCAAGCCTCCCGTAACCTGCCATGTGCTTCTCAGATGTTTGTACCCGGCGAGATCTATTCAATCATGTGGGGGTGAGCTTTGGAGCAGCGCCTGATGAGCTTCAAGCTTGGACTTGTCTCTTAAGCTTCGAGTTTTGGTCCATTTAAACCAGGATTTCTTTGGCTTGCATGACTATGTTACAGGCACATCACAGTTGACGTTTTTTGGCCATACGCAAGACTGCAGCAGGACTCCCCGTCGGAAAGGCTTCTCCAGAGGGGAATATGCTGCAGCATCGTCGGAGAATTCGATGGGTCACCCTGCATCACCATCAACTTCGGATATGAACTTACATGAACTATGCTTTGGCTCATGACAACTCAGTCAGTGATGCTCTTCCCTTCCTGAAATGATGCGATACCGGGCGTTACACTTTCACAACAGTGATATCAAGCACAATGCGTCGTGACCCCCTTTTGGCGAGCGCTGCGGGTTCCCGTGCCGGTACCAATTCACAGAGGCTTTTCAACAAGAAGCACAAACGGACCAAATGGGTGACATCGGGGAGAATACCCTTTAAATAACCCTTCTTTGGCGTTCTCATCTCGACCTATCTCCCATACCACACAGACAGCCCCGGTACGACTTCCACAGACATAAATCCATTCTCCATCCGAACACGAGAGACCAAGCACTAAGCGTAAACAGACACCAGACAACCAACAAACACTCTCGACCAAGAATACCATGCCTTCCGACAACTACGAGTTGAAGTTCTACTCCCTGGGGGCGCCGATTCACAATCACCCGAACTCGACGTACTCCTACCCAGACCGCACCCGCTTCAACGCCGACACGGGCACCTACGTGGCCCACCCGGCGTACTCGAACGATCTGGCCGCGCGCGATCGCGAGTCCTGGGGCTACTCCACGGGCCGCGACTTTGCGTACTCCAGCAGCGACTCGAGGCACTGGGATTCGAAGAACCATGGGAAATGAGGAAGTGACACCACCCGGTGGTCGGGCACTATGAATGCTTCAGCCCACACAAGTCCAGCCCAGCACAGCAAGTGCACCGTTGTGGATGCCGGATGGTGGAATTGTCTGTGCCTGAAGCCCAGCGGTGGTGGGGACCATAGATTTGTGCGAGTATAACCCCTGCCTTGCCAGGCAATGAAAGCATATGACTGCGTGCAGATTCAGCACCAGGGGCAATCAAGCGACCTAGATAGGCATCACTAATAACCATCTTTTCCTCACACATGCACTGCTTTGGTCTGAGAGTAGTAAACAATGAGACGAACGTAAATTCCTGGAGCTTACTTTTGCAATGGTCTTAGTGGTTTCTTCCTCTTACAATACTTTTCGGTGCAGTATTGACCTCATCTTCAGTGTCGCGAGTACCTGGCTAACCCCACGTATGGATGCACAGCATGTAGGTAGTCGAGAAAGGTAAACAAATTAGTTATTCTGTCATAGCGCTACAGAGCGCATTTCACATCAGGACTGTATCTGCGTATGACTTGATGATGAGCCAGTTGAAATGGCGTGGGGTCCAGATTCATCCGATGGCCGAAAACGGGTCTATCGAAATACCCAAAAGGGGTTAACATTAATCGTCTATGAGGCCGCCCAATCTTCCACCACACACTATTCGCTCCATGCAGTCCAAACTTCTCCGACATGACCACCCTGGTTCGAATGCTATGGTGTCGTTCAACAAGCGACCGCTCCCACCTGCATCACTTGCTCACGTGGTCAGTCCGCAACCATTTCTGCTCTCAGCTGTAAGACTAGTCGGAAAGAAGCTGGCCAGATCGATGCGGAGCCGTTTACCGAGAAGTAAAGATTGTTCATTGAGCAAGCGTGCTTGCCTAAGCAACGTGAAATATTGAGGCACATAGAACTATTTCCACGACCACCAAGGCTCAGGACTGCTAATTTGTTCTCAAAACCAAGAATGCCAACTCTCAGCAGGCGTGGACACGAAGTTGACAAACAGACGGACAGGCCAATTCTGGGCAAATTATAACTATTATATCGCGTTTCTTCATGACCAAATTATCACTCCCATCCTCAGTACCACCTCAGCGATGCAACAATGACAACCCTCCCATCCACAGAGGGTTTACCGGGATTTCGACATGGCCAATAAGGCCGACGGATTAGGCATCCAGCATTATACAGCCACCCGACCGTCCATTTTCCAAGCTGAAAGATTTGTCCCTCCTTCGTCTCAATAATATCAAGACATGTAGCTCTCCAAATACACCCCTAAGCAATTTTGTCTGGGTAGACACCGAGTCCCCTTGTTTGAGCCGCTTTCCATCGCAGAAATGTTGCTTCAGCCCCAGGCACCCGCGACTCCCGAGTTGGTTATGCAGACTTGTCCGTGGAGGCCGACACGCGTTCGTTGGTCCTTGAACGCCGTGTCAGCTCGTCGGACTGGCGCTGCAGTTCCTGAGACAGTTCCCTGGCAAGCTCGATATCCTCTTCCAGCGTCTTGCGTTGGCGAAGGGGGACGTTGTCGTCGTCATCCTCGGCGTCAAGAGTATCCTCGTCCCGCGAATCACGCCCGAGCGCCCGTTCCAGACTGTGGTGGATACGGACTACAGAGTCATCTCGATTCTCGCTCGAGGGCGGAGTTGATTCTTCTTCGTCTTCGGCCACATCGTCGCCGAATGGGTCGGCAGGAGTTGATGAATGTCGTTGGTTGGGTGGGCGGGAGGCGTGCCCTTCTGGACTTTTGCCTTTGAATACTGACAGAAGTTTCCCCCACATTCTGACTTATAGTCGATTCAAAGATGCGCTGATACAATTCTTTTCCTTGACAGTGTGATGAAGTGTAGGAGTCGACCTCGAGAGCCATGTTGCCTTATACGCAAATTAGTGAATGTAGGACGCATCGCTCGAGGGTTACTCGTGAGCTACTGATCATGAGACGCCGAGTTGTATATTTCCTATGCTCTCATAACGCGAAGGAACCTATGACCAGACTCAGGAAAGAGGTATGTCGCATCACGCCACTTGTCAGATGGTAGAGCACGTGCAGCAGGAGGCTAACGACGGCAGAGCGGCAGAGGGGCCATGGAAGAACTGATTAATCTACATTTCTTTTGCTATAGTCTAAATGATCTGCCTGATCATGCCAAGGTTGGGGACAAGCGATACCTGGGGACCGGAAGTACGGATGCACTAAGATCCTTCTGACAGTGTCGGGCGCTTTGCATACCACGGGTGATGTGGTTCGCAAATTCAGCGCGGATGTAGCGGCTCTTGGCTTTCTCTAGCACCATGTATATATCACAGTATAGTCAGACACCGATAGCTTAGAAATAGCTTGCTAGGGGATTTCCCCAGATTTGTGATCCCGCTGTAGCTGATTGCCGTTTCGGGATCTATACCACTTTCCACCAGGACCCGCACATAATCAACTTCTCTTTGACGCCGAGCCATTTCACAATCTGTGGTTGACGACTTACATTTAACGATTTCAATATTCGTCGGCGGGCAGTACGTGGCGCCTCCCGTAAAGCCCTCAACCCCATCTGAGCAGGTATCGATCACACGTTTCGAATGCTGGTCATTGCAGCCAGAATAGCGGTGGCCACTTCATACTTCCATAAGTTGATGAAGTGTGTCTCGTGGTTTCCGCGCCTAGGGAGCTCGATGTGGAACAGTTGAGTCTCGATGGGGTTCTAATTTTGTTTCGGACTGGGAAAGTGTAGGAGACTGACCAAGTCGTCTCCGTCCGCCCACTGACTTTTTGTATCGATGTGAATCGGAGACTTAACGCCTTCTGACGCGCCCTCTCATGGATTCCGAACACAGTCCCCTGCGGACGCATGCGCCACACTGAGCCTTCAGGAGCAGCACGGGTCGTCAGCAGGCGTTAAGTCGAGAGGTGATCATGGGTAAAGGTCCGTAAGCAGCGATAGAACAGTGATGCGTGGTCATGCGCTCGACGGTTCATCCGATGCTTCCTCTGGTGGCCCCGAGGCTCGTGGATCAGGGGCTCAACCATAAGACGTCAGACAAGCTGAGTGTACCCCCAAGACGAGGGTCAAGGTCAATCTATCGTGTTCATCCCGTCTAAGATTCCAAGCAGGCAAAAGCGTCTATAGCTCGTCTTTTACTGATACACGTGGCTCTGGCCTTCCACTGTCCTTCAACAAATCCACGCCTTTCTTCCTCCTCCACTTCTCCCAGACGGCCCAGAACTCCTTTTCCATCACCTTGTCCATCTGATCTGGCAGCACGACCACGTACTGCACGTACAGATTTCCAAACTCGGGGCCATCATGGTCATGCTCGTGAACGTGTCCTTCGTGATAAATGGGCATCCCTTCGCCCTTGATTGTGTCAGTCTGCCCGGGTTGAATGACTTGACCGCGCTTGCGGGACAACGGGACAATGTGCCCGTCCAGGTGCGTGATGTTGCGAGTCCATTCGCCCATCCACGCCTCTCGAAGTGAAAGGACCTCTTTCCAGTACAGATCGTTGTCCTTCCGACGAAAGAAGGCGCCGTCGGTTCGCGATGCTTCGTTTTCGTTGATGGCTGGCTCTGTCTCCATGAGGTATGCGTAGAGGTTTCCGGCGACGTGGTCAGGATGTTCATCCGCTTCACTTTCGAAGACGAGTCGGTGGCCCTTGGGCATTCCCTTCTCAATCACCGCAGTCAAGGTCGTCGGGCCTCGCACGACCCTGTTTCCTCCACATGCTTTGCATTTGTGTTTGATGCTCTTTCCCTGTCCCCCACACTGGTCGCAAGTCATCTGGACTTGTTGGAATATCCCCGGTGCGAGCATGTGTTTCTGGAGGATAATCCCCCGACCACTGCACTTGTGACATGTTTCGACTTGTCCGTCTGCTGAACCTGATCCTTCACATTCATCACAGATTTGTTGCTTTTCAATGGTAAACTCCGTTTCTCCGCCGTTGTAAAAGTCTCGCAGTGGAATGTGAAGTCGGACTTCCAGATCGGGACCTCTTCGTACTCCGCTGCCAGCTCCACGACCAAAATGGCCTCCGCCGCCGAAGAATCTGGAGAAAAGATCGAAAGCGTCATGAGGGTGGCCGCCTCCACCACCTCCTCGGTTGTGGTTCTCTAGCCCTTCATGGCCATATTGATCATATATTTTGCGTGTCGTAGGGTCCGACAGGGCTTCGTATGCTTCGGTAACTTCCAGGAACTTCTTCTCGTCTCCAGTAGCCTTGTCTGGATGGTACTTTTTGGATAGTTTCCGATAAGCCGTCTTGAGATCACGGTCTGAGCAAGATTTGTCCAGCCCAAGGATTTTGTAGAAGTCTTCGGCCGCAAGCGAACATGTGATGAGAGCGAACAAAGGGAGGAGATGGGAGATGAGGCGGAGGAAGAGCATGTTGGGCGGTGCTCGCCCTCACAAGGGCAGAAGACTGGTTCTATCAGGCGTTGGATGCGCGATAGGACAATCTCACAACGACGGCGCCATAGTGTTAACGGTCTTGACGGAATTCGAGGAACAACCCAAGACTAGGTTTGCGCTTTGGCACCGTGGCTGGAATGAAGTGTAGTGAAGGGCGATCCCTTTGCACATGCGGCCACCATGTCCATCTCGCGAACAGCGTGTTTGGCCGCATTGTCCGCCGGAGCACAAACTGCGTGATGCAGTGCCTTGGTCCGCCGGAAAGATGTTTGCTCCGAGACAAGAAGTCTTCTCACCCTCACACTCAGTTGAAAAGGTTACATGTCCCAGATCATCCTCGGAAAAGAGGACATATGTTGTCACCTGGCGAGATGCTCCCTTACTCTGGGCAGATGTCCAGAGATATGTGACTTTCTGTCTCTCATGACTGTGAAACTGGTCAAATTCATCTTCTGTAATCGATGTACCAGATTGTTTCCGAACCCAACAAAGAGGTCCACCATGGAACAGTACGAGGTAAGTCTATCAGAGTCCAAGAATGTCGTCGCGGATGGGATGTTACAGCATGTTGCGTCGACCTCGTGGGATAGCTCATGCCCGCCACATTTTGAACCGACCTAGCCTTCGGCAATCTACCTAGGTAAGTATCCTGCTTCCAGAACAAGAGGCTCTGGAAACTGCCGATCGAAACATGCATGTTCCCAGGTCATGGAGACCGCAGCCGCCTTGTCCTTCTTGTTGCTTGATAGGCAGTGGCTTTCCTTTGATACTGCAAAGGCAACAAGTAAATTGACCCAGAGAAGGTGTTTCCAAGCTGTCCCGGCCAACCAAAGACTTCTGCTGCACCCTCTCACTGCCAACACCCTTCCCTTGTTGATCTGTCTCACCGACTGATCAACCGAGAGGAGAAATATGACTGCTGCCAGGCTCTTGGTTGAGGCACTCGTCATATTGTGTTGCCCCAGGAGATGGCTGTCCCGCCACGAGTGTTTTCGCTGAGAACAAGGCGGTGTGGCCTCTTCTCGGTATTTGTATATTCCATTCCTTCGGCGAATCTGGTTGAACTTGCAATAACACGGTGTGCTGCTCCGTGGTCATTTCCTACCAGTTGAACGGGTGCACAAGCAGCTGTCAATGTATAAAAGACCCTCTCTCCGCTTCGACTTCCAAGGAAATCTCTGCGCTACCCTGCTTGCCCCTGTGCGGCTCCGAAGCCGCGAAACTCTTCATATAGCAGCACCTCGAAGGATTCTATCCATCTTCGTCAACTTACAGCAAAGGTCATTCAGCATCACTACCGCTATTACTATCGAAATGCGAACATACGAAACCTGCACTCTCTGGGGGCTGGGTCTTCTGTTGAGCAGCAAACTCGTCGTGACTGCGCTCCCAACCTTCGATTACATGTGGACCCACGTCAGGAGCGAACACTTCTACAGCAGCAGCAGCAGTGGCGTTCACGCCTCAGACAAGGAGGACTGCTTTTGGCCGGGGTATGCCTCGTTCCCAAATATGATTCTCTCCAAGTGACGCGTGCAAATTTGTCCAGCAGATTCATCCGCGCAGGAGTGGAATTCGACGAGGAGGGCGAACCGGCGGCGAAGCCCCCCGCGGCTGTGTATCCACATGACACAACATTGGCTGCGACCGCTACCGACGACGACACCGCTACTTCGTGCACACCCAGCACCCAGACCGCCCTCACCGCGGCCGCGGACCTGAGGTTCCAACGCCGCGACGAAGACGCCGGGGTCATTCCCACCGCCGTCCGGTCCCAGGAGACGGCGAGTGCGCCGGCCAACCCCACGCCCTACCCATGCAATGGGGCGGTCCAGCCCTGCGACCCTGGCTACAGAGTCTTGCTCTTCAACGGCATGTGCATCTGCTACTATCTCGGCAGTCGAGGGGACGCGAGGTGAGAGGTGGCAGTGTGTGTCCCAAAAGTCTGGGTGGGCTCTCACGCGGAGAATGGACATTACGGTTCCATTTTGGCGAGGTACATTCACCCTTGTGCGTGTGTTACCCCGGGGGTCTCGAATGAGTTTCTTTGGGGAGGGAGAGAAAGATTTGTGGCTAACTCCCTCCATCTCTCCGTTACCTGCAGCAGCACACGCGGCCATCATGCCGACGACAACAACACCAACAACAACGTACACTGCGATCCCTCGGGTTTAGCCGCCCATTTCCACCCCTGTGCTCCGGTTTTATTGTGGGAGCATCCATTTATCCATCATGGCGCTGGTTGAATTGCTTTGCTTAGCGTTGGCAGAGGCAGGAGGGACAGACTGAACTGCGAGTTTAGTGGTATCAGGTGCGCGGAAACAATCAGGACACACACATACCACGTTCACTATGATTACAAACAGGAAGAGCACTATAGTTTGGGGGAACACGGATGGCGGTAGCCCATGGGATCCCCCATCACGTCCTTTTTCTTACGGGTATATTGACACAGCGATCTATCTATGTATCTTGCTTTCGATGAGATAACGTTCTGGTGAAGAATAGAATGCCATTTTCCTCCAAGATGTGCCCTTGTCCACTACTTATTAACTTCGACTTCTAGTGATTCCACCGTCTACTCCGAAGATTTGAAAGGCTAATCAAGCTCGCACATGTCTGTCATCGTCCCCAACTCGGCCTATACTGTGTCAATGACACTCGCTGACGTCGTCGGAGAATTCCTCAGAGAACGTTCCTTGGAAATACTTTGTATTGTACAGAGAGGGCGTCTGCCCCTAAGCCTTGGATTTACAACTATTTATCTGCCCGACCGAGAGAAATCATTCAACGCTCGTAATGGAGATGACAGGAGATTCTCATGCACATCCACCCCGGATAATTCACATCTGGGAAGAGATTCCGATGCTCTTACACCGGCGAGGAAACCAGATGATCCTTCTTAGAGCAAATATATTTCGTTCTTCAAAGAGCTTCGTTCACACCCTTGCTCGTCTCCGCCACCAGCTGATGTACACGCTCTTGTTGGTATTGGTTGAACGCCCAGATCCCAGTCTGCGTGTTCAACGACCCGAGCAACTCGTCCAGCGTCAACAGACCGGCTCTCCTGACCGCCCTTCGTAGATACGCGACGACGAGAGACACCTTCTCCCAATCCACCTGTTCATCCGCACGAAATAAATTTCTCCATATCGCGCTAGCGAGAACCGCGTCTCCCTTAACGAGTCCCTCATCGTACGATGCCAGTATCCCTCGATATTGCAAAAAGAGGTCCTTGAGGTAGCGACTCCGGATTCCCTGGGCGGCGAGGTTGTGCAACAGAATCATCTTGTCTTCCGCTGTCCGCGAGAAATGCTCGATCAGGTAGCGATGAAAGTCCTGAAACTCGGCCTCGGATTCTAGGGATGCGCGCAGATGTGTGACGATCACATACATGTGTAGAAACGTAACTTGTGACCACGTCGAGAATGTAGGCTGCAAATCAATCGTGCTGAACCACCATGAATCCTTGTTTTCGGCCAGAGGTTGTCCCAGTTCAGCTCCCTCTTGTGCCGTGGCTTTCGGAGGACCCTTTCCCGTGAGAATGTTCATTCGTTGGTCCTGTGGGATGGTGTAGTCGGCGGGTGCCGCGCAGAATTTGAATATCGCTTCTGTTTGGCCATAGATGGTGTAGGTTCTTGTCGCGGCCGGGATGTTTCTCTTAAGTGATTCGGCAAGACGGGTCGGAAGGCTGAACTTGCTCGGGGGATTGCTGAGATGCGATTGGATTTGGTGCTGCATCTGTGACACGCTTACACCGGCGCCGGGGGAGGTGGGTTGTGCAGAAGATTTGTCTTCTCGTTCTGGTGGTGGTTCCGACTTGGATTTGGATTGGGGTTCGGTGCTGGGAAACGAGGCTGTCACATTCGACGTGACGGTGGGAGCTGTGGTGGGTGGAAGCAATTGGTCCATTGGAGCCTGGCTTCCGCTTCGAGGAGCTTCTTGTTGTTGCCATCTCGAAGAAGCAGCCGACAGATATCGTCGCCCCGAGACGGACGAGCTCTGAATTCGTAACGTCTGTGCAGAAGACTTAGTCAATGAGTCGTTGAAGATGCAAGGGCTTGACGAGGGAGTGCAACGGACATTTGATTCGATTCTGATGCTCTGCCTCAACGCTCTTAGGCATTGAGAGCATATACCGAAGGTACTCATTGTGCAAGGCTATGATGAGAAGAAAATGGTGAAGATAATGGGTAGGAGCATCATGTCCAGGTCTAGAATTTCTCCGCTTCGCGACCACGGAGCAGTGAACAGAGAGCGCGTCATAGAGCAAAAAGATGGGACATTGTCTGACGGTTGGCCAAGCGTACAGAATTCTGGAAAATGCACTAAAGCTATTTGTCAGACGACTGCCCATTTTCCATGAGGTCTGATTGGTTACATAGACTAGCTTAGTCAACTGTCTTGGTATTTTTGACGCATTTGCCATCCTTTAACATCTCAGCCCCAAGAACCGAATATCTCATCTTACATCCATGTTTTCGCCCCTTTCTTGTCCTCCAGGAATCGGTTGCTCTAAAAATGGACATGCTGACATAGTCGTACCCCTTCCCTTCTAGCTTTTAAGCTGAAGCTTTCCACTGCAAGTGCTTACCGAAGCTTGTCACCGAGAAACGCTCTCCATCAATCGCTTACAGACTGACAGCCCCCCGAGCTGAATGAAACCCTTCCACAGCGCCCCCGCCGCCGCCGCATCGTACCTGAGTATTTCCCTATCTGGTTATCGCTTGTTTCCGACGACTCTCAGACCGGTTCTCTTTGTTCAATGCCAGAGAACTGCAGAGAGGTCGAATGACACGGGTACATGTCCTCTGATACTTGAACAAAGAGATGTGCCATGTCACTCATTTGTTGAAGGCCAGTGTGCAATGAAAGCCTGCGGGCTTACCGTAGGACAGACAATTCATTATCGGTCCATGTGGCTGAGGATGATCCTTGACCGGGGGCAATGCCGCCCGTTTTTGGTAGTGCTTACTGCCCAGCAGATTGCCTCACGAACAGCCTCCGCCCGCTGGCGACAGTGGCCGTATAACACATGGCGGTCCCCTTCCAAACCCTCGATTTCTTACACTCTGCGCTCCATCTTCAATTCTTTCGTGCGGATTTCAAGCAATTAATTCTTTCCTTTCCTGCACAGTTGCAGCCATGTCGTCCCTTTTCCTTCCCGTCGCTCTTTCTTTCCTCGCCAATTCTGTTGTTGCGGCGCCTGCTCCAGTGGTGACTGGCACCAATTTACCTCCTAATATCGCCCAACAGGCAGGTGGTGGTCTGCCGAATCAACCTGTCCAGCCCAAAGTCTCCGCGTCTGGATTGAGCAATTTCCAACTGGCTAACTTCCTGGAGAACCTGGAGTCAGCTTTCTTTCAAGAGGGACTGATGAACTTTACGCAGTGGGGAACTGGAGGACAGACGAACGGCGTGAGCAATATGGTCGTCGTCTCTCACATTGCTGCTCAAGAGGAGGTGCACGTTGCTTCTATCGTGGGATTGCTGAAAGCAAATGGCGCCCAGGATGTCGCGCCCTGCCAATACGTCTTCCCTACCACGGACGAGACTAGCTTCATGGCACTGGGCAACATCATCACCACTGTCGGTATTGGCGCTTTGATTGCCCTTGCAGATGGACTTTCCGAATCAGACCCCGACCTGGAAGCTACAGTCGCCTCGATTCTTCCTGTGGAATCTCGGCACGACGCCTTTTTCCGTCTCTTTGCGAATGAGATCCCGAATCCCACCACCTTTGAGACGAAAATTAGTGCACCATGGGCCTACAACTTAGCTCTTGACTTCATTGTTGGAAACTCATGCCCTAACCTGCCTGCATCTCTCGCTGCTCTACCAGTCTTCCCTGACTTGGGGATTGTCGGCTATGGTGGCCCATCATTTGCGAACCCGAATGCTCCAGGGAAATTGATCTTCAAAGTCGGCCAACCCGATTTGCTCCCTCAGGGCTGGAACTCGGGTCCACTCTACATGGCGTGGGTCAACCAGAACAACGTTCCTGCATACACTGCGGTGACCCAGCAGGGCGATGAATTACATGCCGACGTGCAACCGGGAATGTTTGGCATTGCCTTCGCGGCGCTGACGAACCAAAACACGGCAACCAATGTCGATGACTTGACCAAGGCAACACTGGCGGGACCATTGCCAATCCCCCTTACTTAAGATTCGGTGTGAAAAAGCGGGGGCTATCGCGGATTCAATGAGCTTCATGAGAGTGGCAGTGGCGCCGAGGAGTTTGCGAGGATAAGAGGATGCTGGTTCATTACAATATCGTGCAGGAAGGGGAGATAAGCTTTGTATGCATTAGCCACAGAGTGGAAATCCATTTACAACCTTTGCCTACGCTCAAATCTTGGTCCGTGTCTTGTATTTCCTTTCTGATCTGCCGTGCTCTAACCTTCTAACTCTGATAATCGCTGTATCTCATGCAATGGCTGACGAGGCAACACTCACCACAGTCTCGTCACGGACACAAACTGTTTTATGTTCTGGCAACTAGCTCTCCGCCTTGACCAAAAGCAACTTAGGTAAAGTGACTTAAGTATACTCCTGCAGGCTGAATAAACCAACAGGAATGGTCTGTGAGAAGCTTGACGATAGTTGCAGGGGCCGGTTGTTCGCAATCACCTTCCTTTGCGAAACAATTGCAGTGTCTGCATATGGTGTCATTCTTGATCTTAGTTTCTTCGCTGAGGCGTGTTAGATGCACAAATTGACTGCAGAGTTTCGATAGATGTCCTTCACCCGTGGCCTCGTATTCGCCTTGCCAGCTCCGTTTCCGGCAGCCAAGATGGCCAGTTCTAT
The DNA here is from genome assembly GCF_001651985.1 of Fonsecaea erecta. Classification (NCBI taxonomy): domain Eukaryota; kingdom Fungi; phylum Ascomycota; class Eurotiomycetes; order Chaetothyriales; family Herpotrichiellaceae; genus Fonsecaea; species Fonsecaea erecta. The sequence continues at coordinate 4,028,602 of NW_017387245.1, read as the reverse complement.
CATCGACTTGCGACATTTCCACTTGATCTAATTGATCTTCCGAGCAACCATATCACGACTCTTATCTGCTCATCGTCGTCTTGACAAACTTGCTCATTCAGTGATAGCACACCGTTCAACACATCTCTCTGAAGAATTCAAATAGTGTCTCCCTCTCCGAAGATGCCGCAACGGGTTCTTGTCGTTGACATGTGCTGCTAACCACACCCCGGTCCCGTCGGATCACACTCGTTATCGCCATTGCACGCATGTGGAGGCATGCGATGCCTGCCAATCTCTGTTGATGACATTTGACTATGCCACCGCTCGTCTTCATCGACGTCCGAGACACGTCCGGGCTCAATCCAAACATAATCAGACGCCATGTCGCCGTGGGGATCCACCAGAAAAAGCGAATGACCGACGTATTCCGCCATCAAAATCATTCAGCTGCCCGAGAGCCACTGGTCTTACGGCCACAAAAGCAACAGCAAGCTGAAGAAGTGGAGGTTGTAGAGCCTCTATTGCCAAAGCAACAAGCTGGCGCTGTCACTCGCACCTACCCGCCACAAGCACGACGCAGAACGCACGCGCGGGATCCTAAGACCGCGTTGATGTTCCGGTGGAGAGCCGGAGGACCGACAGCCCTGAAGCCTCCGAGTGATGACATGAAGATCGAGTACGTTCTGAGCGAGTCCTTCAATTGGATGATGGGCCAATATACCTCGTCGTGGTCTTCGCTTGTCCAACGTGATCCGACAGTTTTTGATCTCAATGGCGAAGTAGAAATCTTCAGAGAGGCTTTTTACATTGTGACGGACCTCTTGGATCTCCAAAAGACAGACGCTGCATTTGCAGTTCTCAGGCACACCTTGGACGCCATCCCGTCCATATTTCGGAACCCCCATCCAGAATTGTTGTTTACACTTGTTGAGCTTGCCTATGGAATCAACATGGTCCATGCCTCTGATCTCCATACCAAGATCAGGCCACATGTGGCTGACCTCGCATCCACAATTTTGGGCACTAAACACCCTCTCACCATTTTACTGAAGTCGGAATTCAATACCTCTTTGAAGACTCATGTCACTGAGCTTGTGTTCAATTGCATCATCGATGCCTTGTCCAAAACCTTTGGACGTGATGCATATCAGACATTGGTCCAACAGATGGGCCGCTCCCAATTTTATTCGCGCACTGGTCGTGGCGAAGAAGGCCAAAAGCTGATTGCTGACATTCAAAATCGATGGATGCAGCAATACGGGGCAAACTCGGCGCTTGCAAGACTCGCGGAGCTCGAGTTATGCCTTATGCGAGTGGAGGAATCCCGATTACGAGAACAAAAATCTCACCTAGATCCAGCACTGGAGGCTCAGGCAAACAACGCCATGCTGAGGATCGAAGTCATGGCTGGGATCTACTCTAACAAGTTTACGGACAGCCCTTCGCACCATCACACCGTGCAGAGTCAGTCCCCCGGGACAATGGCGCTTGCGCAATGGTTCCTTCAAAACAAGCGTTACTCCTTTGCATTGCACTGTTACGAACGTGCAAAGCAACCTTTGGCGGATTGTCATCACACTTCAAACAGACCTCTTGCAGACCTCATCGCCGTCACGACAGAAAGTGCTCTGCGTGAAATGTTTTGGCAACCTAGTCCATTGTTGATACTTCCCTCCCAAGCTTCTGTGCAAGAAAACGTGATGGCATTATCATAGGCGCAGCACTGTGAGATGTTCTTGGCGAAGGCAACTCGCTAGCTCTCTAGCACACTGCTACAGCGATCACGGCAATGGCGACGGCATGCAAGTGTTATGTGCCTTACGACAGTAGCGATGGCGGGTTCCGGGTTACGGTGACCATTGATATGTCTGAGACCCTCGAGCACAACTCGTTCTATGTCGGAATACCTTTTTGTGGTATCATTGACCCTGTCCTTTACCACCCTGCTTCAGCATATGGGCCCATATTAAAATTAATCGGCTGCCGTTCCGTTGAGATTTATCATGTGTACAGCCAAACATGATAGAAGAAGGAAAGTCGTACCGTTGGACTCATGATGTGTCAATCTCACATATGGATAGCTGCATGGGCCGTGCCCTCGCAGCAGCAGAAGCCTTCGTGGGAGGTGACACGAAGCTAGGAGGATAGCTTCGGCCAAGTTCATTTAAACCAGCGATTTCAGCGATATGCATAGCTGCATGATGTGTGGTTACTAGGTGGTATCCCGTGCAGCCAAGCATCCTTCACGTTCATGTCTCAGCAACTCTGAGGGATGCCAGCATTTGAGGCAAGCCAAGTGCTGAAGGCCCCAAAATCCGCTTTTATTAGACCACTTTGTTCCTCTCTGTCACGAGGTCGTCCTACATCAACCCGAGGGGAAAGTGCACGACATCTTGCTGCTGTCAGGAACCGGTACAAGCTATCCGCGACCCCATGCAATTCGCCGATATCAAAAAACAACTACCTCCACAAGCGATGCGGTCAACATCCGAGTCTGCTCGTTCTATGCTCATTTCAATGTCACCGAGTGGCAATACTGGCAGTAGTTCCAGCCGCAATAGTGCCAATTTCGACTTTCAAATGAGTCCTTGAAGGGATCCCCATTGATATAACCAGAAGGACCTGGCGGTATGGTGCAGCCGATCCGCTACCGCTTTGCCGCTCGAAATGTGAGTCTCGTTGTCGTCTTTGAGTCTGAGCAGGAAGCACGTCGCCATCGTGAATATGACAGAAAAGAAGAGTGGGCTTTTTGGAATATATCTGCTCCACATGCGGACAAGAGCTTCCACGCGAGATTACGGATGGCTGTCGCCGTGTTTTCGATCACATCATGAGGATCCAGAGGAAGAGGTCCATATGACGGAAAAAACAGTGCAGCGATGAAACTCATGAACCATGTTGAAGAAGCTTTGAAGAACCTGGTCCTGGGAGCGATATAAAGCTGTCTGCTGGGAGCATGTTCCTTTCTTTCTAGAGGCAGCTTGAGGTCCGGATTATTGAAGTTGCTGTACACAATGAGGAGCGTTCTAGTCACTCTTTTTATCAGCCTTGCAGGCTTTGTGCTGATATCTGCAGAGCAGCATCCCGGTTTGTCTCCTTTGACATCTAACTCTATTGTCTGATCGCTAACAGAGAGTCAGTTGTGCACGACCGGCTCGTCCGCCGTTGTAATAATGAAACTCATCCGTGGTTCTATGGGAACGACACCAATGGGTCGCCACCAGGGGGGGTTGGTCACCCTGGGTCATGGATGGTTCCAAGTGCGACTGGCACCAGCGATAGCAGTTCTCGAAGCTTCAGAGTCAGTCCTGACCAGAGCACGACCTCGTTTCTCTCAAACGAGACGGCAATTTCGGCCATCAGCGGTATTCCAACTTCTTCGACGAGCTCGTCGCCCAGTAACGTAACGTCCAGTACTAGCAATATCACACCTACACCAACACCAACCAGCTCTCTGATCACCAACACAACACTGGCCTCCCATGAGAGTACTCTTGCAGCTTCTTCCTCTCAATCGACCACTTCTATAACATATGGAACCACCACGTCGAGCCTTTCCAACGTCTCTTCAACAACAACCACAACGCTTCGGTCCACTACAACGATCTGGTCCCCACCTCCTTTCAATGTCTCGTGTTCCTATTTAACGGGCTCAGGTTGCGGTCCATACAACGCCACGGCCCCGGCATGGGCGACAGGAAGGCCTAGTAATGGCCCATTATGGACCAATGTTTCCTCGCCAGCTTGGGGATACACCCTACCGCTTGAGACGGACACGTCGTCAGAAGGTGGTGGCACTGTGATTACTATCACTATTGAGGCTACACCAGCACCAATTACACCTTCTCCCATAACTCCACCACCAGAGGAGATCACAGTGACGGCTATCGTTCCGGAAAATTATAATCATACCTCATCCTCCACCTCTGGCCAAGGCACAACACTGCTGAGTGGCACAGGCTTCGAAACCTCTGCGATATGGCCAGCTGAGTCTGCACCCATCACCATGACAATTGTGATAGGCAGCAATGTGACAAGCGTAGTATCGGAGAGTCAACCATTGGTTTCAACGACGTCACCTTCCAATTCGTCTATCGTCTCGGCAGTATCAAATCCAGCTGCCACAAGTGGCTCCGGATCACAAGGAGCCTCTCTTACAGCCTCAGAATCATCTACTATTAATGCAACGACAACCAGCACAGGATCGTCTCCTAGCAATTCAACAGTGACAGGGTCATTCAACGCCACTACAGCGTCAGCTCCCGGCGGCAACTCGGGTCTTCCACCAGCAAGCATAACCTCGTCGCCATACTGGACCAATGCCACAAGCGGCACGCCGTGTTCCCTGACGCCTTCGTACCTGTGGCAGGACTGGAACTGGACGGCGCCTTCGGCTCCGACCTCCGCCGGCAATTCCGACACTGCAAACAGTACCTCCACGTCGACCGGGAGCCCAGCAAGAATGTCTCAACCAACCGCGGTCAGCTCTTCTAATGCTACTACCAATCAGCCAACACCTCCTTCCTCGACAGACACGTCGCCCACAGGGGACAACTCCACAATTACTTCTGCTGGTCCTCCCGTGGGCATACTACCTACACCCATCCCTCCAGCAAGCGGCCAGCAGACCAATGGCACGGCAATCCCGACGACAGGCGATTGGTTTGCGCTGAGTACCTTCGGCGACGGCAGTGTGTTGACGACATTCGTGACGCATTTTGGTCCCGCGTTCTCGACCTCGTCGGAGTTTGGCTACAATGCCGCGATCAGCTCTCCGTCACCGGTGGGACATCATATTGTCGTTCCTCCAAAGAAGATGGCCGCCTGGGCGAAGATGGACGACGTGTGATTATCGGGGATTGATGATCAGCGATACAAACAACCACAGGGAGGAGGAGAGCGCATCTACGGGGGTTTCTGTTGCCAGTAAGCTACCATTTGAATTCTGTCGAGTCGAGTCCTGTGGAAGGACAGTGCGAAGAGAGTCGAAGAGAGAAGCATAGTGTAATATCATGACCAGATACTCGTGGCCAAGTTTAATGATCCTCATTGTCAAGAATAGGTTTTGTGGAGGTCTGCTTTCAAATTATGCAGATCACTGTTTGATGGCACTCAGTGTGACCTGCCTCTTTCGGCTTTCGGCCGGTGGTTTCATGTATCTCATCTCGTCGGCTCGGATGCGGTGACTGCACCAGCTTTTGCGGCGTGATATGCTCTTCGTTGAATCCATTGTCTCCGCTAAATGTACTTTATCCATTCATCTTGAGCATTGACGTTGGAATCTGCTGCCTCTTTGAATGTCACTTCCTGACATATGTCTTTTCTGCCCGGACAGAAATGTTTGCGACCTCAGCATTTCGTGATACTGGTCCCCCAATTTGGGTATGTAGACTGGGGCCCTGGGCACGTGATTGTGCTCAGGTGTGTTGTGGGAGGTCGGACTCTTCTTAGAGATTCCACCGTTGGACAGTGAAGTGAGTGTTGTAAGTTTGGTCTCGGCGTTTGGATGAGGTTGTGGACGGCGTGCAGCCAATATCTCCCGATGATTTGTCTGCTGCACTTGAATGAATCCATCCTGGAATGGATGGCCATGGCGTTGTCCAATTCCCTTTTCACTCGGACTCAATCGGAGTGAGCGGTGCACTGCTGATGCCAGATGTCGCTGGGGTCGCACCCTCTTCTTGTACAGGGCGCAGGCTGGACGCAGTTCGCATGCTCTCCAAGGACTTTTGCGCCCACTCTGCAATTGAAGCAGGGCCGCCCACGATTGATACCGATTGCAATTCCGTATCCTTGCCGAGCACGGTGCCTTGGTAGCGAACTTCTTCGCCGGTCTTGCTGTGGCGCTTCTTCAACGCTGCTCAAGGCAAATGACGAGTCAGTTTACATGTCTGTCACTACCACCTGACTTTCGCACTTTCGCAATCAAAACTCGTCTTCCATGATTCCAAACAGATCATCAGAGCTGAGAACTTACCAGAAACATAATCTTCCTGCTCGTCCAACACTGCCGCAATCTCCTCCACGTTCGCATCATCTCCAAAGCCAGCAATCCGTCTGATCTCCTTATTGATTGGTCCATGCGCCCAGTTGACGAAAGCCTCGACTCCTCGTAAATCCTCAAACGGAACCCACACTCCCTCCACAATTTCCACGTCCCCTTTCAAGCTCTCCTCCACGGTGTTCATCTGGGGCACCAGCGCCCCGGCCTGGGCCAGTGCAAGTCTCACATCCTGAACAGTCGGCACGAAGGTGTTGTGTGTGTTGAACGCGTTCTGGGCAGTCGATGACGCCAGTAAGAGAAGGTAGCGAGCTGCGAGATCTGTGACGGTGTCGATCACCACAGGACGCGCAGAGCTGAAGCCAGCGGCGCGAAGAATCTGAAGAACTGCCGGGCGTAACAGTGCGGTGTGAAGGTCGGCTGAAGTCATTGTGACTGCCTTGCCTGATCCGGTGTTTCTGCTCAAAACATAGAACAGGAATTTGAATCGTGGCTCGAGCAGATTCTCACGAGAAAGATAGTCACTCGAGATGGCTAATTCATCACGGGAGAGAACAAATCCTGCACCCGTCGCGGTTCCAGTCCTTCGTGCCTATCCAAAACCAGTGCCAAACCCGCTGGTGACGTTCGTGAGGCGCAAAAAGCTGGAGCACTACAGACTGCCAGAGTCACCATCAGCCTCCTTTGTGCGGCTTAGGCTGAGGCCCGAGTTACTGGGTAGATGGCCAGTCACGCTGAAAGACGCTGTTCAATACGACAACCCGCTTAACAAGAGGGAAGAGTCGACGAATCCAGCGATGCAAGAGAATTCGCTAGATTCAAATAATGGCATGCCACGTTCTGGGGCTGCCACCAATGGGGCTGCACCGCCTACAGCAGTTCCAGGCTCCTTGGGAATTCAGGGTTTCACCAATAACGACACTTTCCAGCAGGCGGCAGCGCCTAGTGAGCCTGTGGTGGCAGTGGTGGCTGAGGCCCCGATTGCCACAACCCCACGACTCCCGGCGCTTGACGAAGCTGATGCACCCAATGAGCCCCCAACCACCGCGAAACCAGCGCCACAGCAAGGCAAGAACACAGTCGCGGCGGCTCCCAAAAATGCCCCAGCCAAACCCCGAAGCCGGCTGCATAGTCCAGCCCACCGGCAACCTCGTCAAGCCAAATCTATCCTCAAACCTGATCCATCTGCTGGTGTCAATAAGAGGCGTCACACATCATCCGCTGCGAAGGGCAGACGGAAGGCTGTCACGGTCAGACTAGAGCCTGACGTCCAGCACTTCTTTGACGGATCCCCTGTTTCTAATTCCCACGAAGAGAATGACCCTTCCTTGCCCTCCTGCGATCCCGGCCCTATAACCGACAACGACGGCGACGACAACGTACTCAAGATGTCGGACGCACCCCTTCCACCCCCCGACAAGGCGAAGCGCCCATCCCTAAAACTCAAGTTCCCCAGCAAACCTACAATCCCTCTCGCTGGAGGAGTACAGCCTGCGCCGTTGCAGACCCCGACGCCTCAGAGTGCAGTCCGGACACCATCCATCAAGCTCAAGCTCTCAGGCACAACCACCCCTCGCACTGGCCCTGACGATGCTGCAAAGCCAAAGAAAAAGAAGAAGGACGCAGATGCCCCGGCCGAAACTCCGGGCTCGTCCTCGAAGAAACGCAAACGCGACCCACGCGCGGGCGAGGAAGACGAAGGCAGTCGGCCAGCCCCAGCACCGCCCAAGCCTGTTACACTCCGAAAGCTCACGTTTAAGAAATCATCCCAGACCCCTGGCTCAGCATCCAAACCCTCAGGGGCAGCACACCTCGCTTTCAAAGTCAAGGGCAAGATCCCGAAACGACCCTTGGGTGTGGGATACGACTCGGAACTCGAGAGCGAATTCCAGAACGACAAGGGCGAGACGCTCGCTGGTCGTGAAGCTGATCCCGTCATACACGAAGGCTTTATCCTTCGAATGCAACCAGGAGAGGATTGTGATTACTTACGAAAAGTGATCGAGGACGGGACAGCGGGCCAGGTACTGGCGAGAGGTGCACACGTCAATCTACGAATGCTCGATACGCTAGGTCGGAGAGGTATTCTGCAGATCAAGGACCACAAGTACGCCACCACACTGGTAGATCTCCCCTGCATCATTGAAGGAATGAAATCCTGGGACAAGAAAGGGTGGATCAAAAGCATAGACATCTGCCAGATGCTTATGGTGCTTGGCCGTTGTAACAACGAAGAGGAAGCCAGGAACTATCCCCTGCCCGAAGATGTTGACCCCAAAACCTATCAGTACGCCCACGGCATCACGGCCCCCATGAAATGGGTGCGTAAGAGACGTTTTGCGAGAACCAAACGAGCTCGGGTCGATGATATTGAAGCGGTTGAACGGAGAGTCCATGCTCTCCTCGAGGCGGACAGGGCGGCCCTCAGCTCCAAGTATCAAGTTCTGGACCATGATCCGCGCCTCGACGAACATGGATACAGCACGGAGCTGGAAGAAGATGAAGATGCTGAAGCCGAACCCGAGGACTATTTCGACATACCACCCGGTGTGCACGGATCCATGGTAGAAACACCAATGCTTACCGAGACTCCTGTGCAGGAGGAAGTCGGGCAAGAAGATCTCGATGCGCTCGAGCGGATGTTCTTTGACGAGGACGCCGTGCCTTCCACAGACACAGCTGTACCCGCTCGAAATACCCTGCATCCTCCAGAAGCCGGTGGCGACTCGTCTTTCGCAGTAACTAGCACGTCAGCCTCCCCCTCCATGACGGCTGCACATACCCCGATCTCTGCCGAAGCTGTCGAAGCTTCCTCCGACGAGGACGAAGACGAAGATGCCGGTGATGAGGATGAAGACCGTGACGACGCCGAGAAGGAGGGTGACGAGAACAAGCGACAAGCCATGGAGAGGATCGAGGACATGCAGAACAAGATCGCGGAGCAGAGAGAATTGCTCAAGAAGACGACGAATGCCATTTTGAAAAAGAAATTAGCGAGAAAGATCCAAGATCTGGAGGACGATGTTGCTATGATGAGGAAGAACGCCGGGTTGGGTGGAGACGACGACGAGGACTGATTGTTCTGGGTGGGGATTGAGGAGAAGGGACCATGGAGAGCATAGGTGCCCGTCAGTCTGAGTATCCATGCGGTTTTACCAAAAAGATCTCGAAGGTGAAGGTGATCCAGAGACCTGTCCCATTCACGCCAATTCGTCCATTGAAGACACAATGGCGAATGCCACGGTGACAGCGGAATGATGCCTCTTCATGACCATGGGCGGAACTGAATTGAGCCGACCTCAATTCAAGAGCGCTTCGAGGCTCTCGGTTAGAAGTGGTTGGGTCGATTGAGTATGCATTGTATTACCACTGTGTGGCTTCAAATGTCCTGCCTTCCTGTGAGCTGTATCCCGTGAGACGCTTTTCCACCGGGGCGGACGATACGAAAAAAGAGCCCAGATCGGCAAAACCACAAAGCTACGATTGATGCAATATCTCTGATTTTGTTTGTCTCTTGCCTTGTCTTCTTCCATATTCTGAACAAATCTTGCAGCTCTCTATTAATAGCGCCAAGGCTCGCTAGTTGGCTCGATAGATCAACGTCGTGTCACGGACCTCCCTCAACGGGTCAACCTGTTCCATATCTCCCAAATCTTTTACGTATGAGCCAGCATCAAATCCCAGTGTAAGTCCAGTATGGCCCAGGATCAGCCATGTGCCGTGTCCAGGGATCGAGTGAGGTCAATATACCTTGACAGCCTCAAGTGGAAAGAGGCCAACCGACAAGGCACTCCGCCTATTTTCCTCCCTCGGCGCACCGATATCCATTCAGACAAAGACCTGCTGATGATCTTTACAAGCAAAGAGCAAAAGCGGCGGGCTCGGCAGTGGTGTCAAGCATACTACTATGCCGCACAGGACCCGGAGGGCCATATCCCTTTGCTCGACAAGACCATGGGATCTCTTCTGCGCTGCAACTTCGAGGGCACCCTTGGCGAGGACGCCATCATCACTCAGGCATGTGCTCTCCTATCACGCTTACCACGAACGCCGCACCTTCCTGCCTCGCTCTCTGAGCAGTTCAAAGACAGTACATTACCTTGGCTCTATTTTGGAGGCCTCCACTCCGGCTGCCCGACACTGAACCAGGACAGCTGGCATGAGTTACTTGTGACCAACTGGGTTGATACAAACTGTATCCGGCTGGCGTTAACGATCGTTGAGATCCGTGACGAGATGACGTTTATTGGCACAACGGGGAACTATGTGAACACCCTTGCAGAGTTGGTGGAAACAGCATTCAGCCTCGCGGCCGAAACAAACGATACAGCCGATCACAGGCATTGGCTAGTTGCCCAAAGCTTCCTCTGGACATGCTGGTGCCGATCTTTGATGCTTCATTTCCACTATCACCTGGATCTGCAACTTCGAGCCGGATACGATGCCGAGCGAAATGCGTCCTTGAATGTGCATCTACCACTACTTGGCGACGGGACAACCCTCAATTCGTCCGAGGAACTGCCACCGTACATGTGCACCTGGGCCTTTGGGCTGTTGAAATTGGACAGAGCTTCCCTTGGCCAAGATTTCCGTGGCTTTCGAAATCGATTCTGTACCATGTTTGGTGAAAGGCCAGGAAGGTGTATTCTCACGTCTTCGCAGGCTTGCAACGGACAAGGACCGGCGCACTGCCAACGTTTTACAGGCATGAAGATAGTTGATCAATCGGCACATGACTTCGGGTGTAACGGTTGTTGTGACAGAATAGTCTGGGACGAGGTCAGCTATCGTAATATTGACGGCGCGAGAGCGGTATCGATTCAAGACTCCGACCATGCCGTCATTCGATACTGTCAAGCATCTCCAAACACATTGAGCGTCTCACATGTCTGGGCTCACGGCGCTGGGGGGAGACCCAATACAGGGATGAATGCTTGCCTGCACGCACGACTCGTGCAGCTGGCCCACGAGAACGACTGTGACTCTTACTGGATGGACACGCCTTGTATTCCAGAGCACCATGACCTCCGTTCCGAGGCGATCGCTAACATCAACCGAATCTTCACCATGAGCAGAATAACGCTCATATGGGATCGGGACATAATGTCCATTGATATTAGTGACGACTCGATAGAGACGATAGAGATCTTGCTTTCCACCCTTCTCGTCTGCGATTGGAACGTCAGGTCTTGGACCTTGCTGGAGTCGATGAGAGCCCGTCACAATGTTCATCTTCTGTGCAAAGACAACCGAATCATCTCATTCAAGGAATGCCTAATGAAGGTCCACGAGAAGGGGGCAATCGCCATCTCTAACCTCTTTCTTACTCATCAGCAGCTCCTTCCGGCTCAGCCTCCGTCGCTATTCCAGCAAACTCCCCAGGGAGAAATTGTCAGGCGTCGCGATGGGTATATATCTGTGGAAGAGTCTATCTGCTTGCTAGCTTATCGGCACGCATCGCGCCCAGGGGACAGCACAGTGATCATGAGCTTGTTGCATGATACGACACCAGCATACACCACGGAGATGTTTTGGAAATCCAAGGTTAACAGCATCATTCATACAGGGATCCTGTTTTCTGCCCATCCGAGACTCCAATGTCAGGGTTTTGGTTGGGCTCCAGCTCAACCTGAGGTGTCCTGCCTGGCCATCACATCGCCCACACAAGCACCGTCACAGCACCTGGTGTATGACGGCGCAGGAACGTCCGTTGCCATTATTACCAAAGACGGCCTTGATGCTCAATTCACGACATTTGAAGTATTCACTCCTTCACAAAGCAGGTTTCCACGCGTCACAGCTTGGAAGGATGCTTTTCTCCCCGGCCAGGGCAGAGGCATTGACTTTCCAGCACGTCGAGCCCTGGAGGAATTTCAGCTGCATAAACATCGCCACGCCTTGTTCGTGCTCCCTTCCAAATCCATCTCGGGCGCTGCGGGGTATCATGTATACCGCGGACCCTGCAATGGCGCAGTCTTCGGGGTGATTGGCTCGAATGACAAGGCTCGCAAGATTTGGCACTGGCTTGGAGTCTTCGAGTGGGATTCTAAAGCTCCCTGGCCTCAATTGAGACGCGAGGTTGAGAGCATCTTCTTGGTATGAAGACAGCCTTGGCTCACAGGGGATGGAGGGTCACATTGGCTTGAGCTTTTCGATGTTTGCGTCCAGATTTTGAGGACTTACGGCTAATACCTGGAGCATGTTTCTGTTATATGGCATCCACGTTCTCATGGCAGACCAGATGCAGCTGAGTCCTGCTCCCGAAGAGGAAATGGTAGGGAACTTGCTAAGATGCTTGGGACAAGACGTTGGCATACAACCGAGGAGGAGAGATTCTCAGGAGCAGTGTTACAAGGCCCCCATCCGGCTGAAGCTACCATGTCCCGAGAGCAACTGCTCCCATTGGGTCCATTCGGTTGGATCCGTCTCAAAGGAAACAAGGTCGGGGAAGTTATAGCAGTCGAAGGTATCAAGCACTGGCAGATCCCCACCCTGCTTCCCAGTCTGAACCTTCCCCGGGATGACATCGGCTTGGTCAAGGGCTGCAGGCTTGGGCCTCGATGTCCAACCATGCCGGATCGCATTGATGTACTCGGGCACCACTGGTTCTGGGAGACCCTCAGTTCTCGTGGCGGCAACATAGTCGTTCCAAACCTCCAGAGTCCATTTACCCAGTGCAACATACACAGGTCCAGTGGACTCCTTGAAGGCCTCGGGGTACTGCGAAAGCACCACCCCGATTAGCTGCCACAATCGATCTACCTCTGGCCCTGGCTTGCGGTGTCGAGCCTCGATTAGGACACAGAGCATCGTATCCCAGAGATAGCTCGTGCCGACGCGCCATGTGTACTTCTGCAGTCCCTGGTGTCCTCGCACCAAGACTGCATATTCCAGCAACTTGGTGGCGTTCCCAAAGACGATGTCGCGTTCCGCCTGTGTGATTTTGACGCGGCGTCCCGCCAACCGTAGTCGTGGACTGTGAGCGAGGAGCCTCATCTTACATATACAGGACCTGATCATGGCGGATGCAAATATGTGCAGGGGATTGCACGGATCGCAATATCGGAGATACTTTCTCTCCCAAAGATCTTCCATCTGGCTGATTACAGCATCCTTTTTGGCAGTTGTGACATCGGGGTTCGTGAGGACCTCCCAGTGAGCACCACTGGACGACGGTGAGGCAAGCTTGCGTAGGCACCCGATGATGTCGCATCTGACAAGGCAGAGAATGATAGAGGTAATTCCACTTCGCTCAGACGGGGGTTCGACCATACCGGGGCTGAGATCTTCATCCTCGACATTCAACGCCACTTTGGTGTCTCCCGTGGACAAATCCAGGGACGGTCTCATGCCCATCATATCGGCGGCACGAAAATCTATATGCACAATGTGCCACCAGAGACGGCGCCTCATTTCTGTTTCGAAAAGCGACAGTCCCAGTGATTCGCCATCCCGATGGAGACCCATTTTGAGCGCGAGACGCACGGCCACGCCTGACAGGACATATTGGGTGTCGTGGCGATTGGACGTTCTCACGCCGATCTACTCGGGTTAGTACTGACATAACAGAAAACATTCTGGGATCCCAACTTACGAGGAATAGCGAAAAAGCTCGGAGTGTCATGAGGCTCGAGGTGTGAAGAAATCCAGCATTTATCAATGTCTGACGGGCTATCGTTCGATAGTGTGCAAGCATGGCCGGCCTCGGTCCTCCCAGCAGACTCTGGCATTCATCATCATCCAGTGCGCTGACGGTAGCGAGACAAAAGCAGAACATGGCCGCCCTTAAGCTGTTTGGCGTCTCCTGTGGATGTTGAAGCGCATTCGCCAACGAGGACCAGAAGGTCGGGATATGCAGGATTTTCATCACCGGATCGACTCGGTCCACATATATATCCTTCATCTTGCGTAGGACCTGGATGTCGGGGTAATGATCAACGATATTGGAGGTGCTGGGGGTGCTGGGATCAAGGCTTGCTTGGTCAAGCGGACCGAGAAAGAGCGGACATTCATTCACACTGGCCTCGTCCAGGAGCCCATCAGTGGCATATTCATCCGGGTGACGAAACTGCAAGCGTTCATCAGAAGGAAGGCTACTTTATATGGTCATCGGCCTCACCTTGTCTTCTAAGTTGGACCAGAGAACGCTATGCCAACACTTTAGCAGCTGTGCACCAGGAATGTCAAACTCACAACCATACCTGTCGAAATATCTTGAACTGCCTTCCCTGGTGACCAGTTTTGATCTGTTCGCACCAGGTCTGAGAGGAGTAGAGTCGACTTCCATCCGGGACTCAGCATTATGGAGGATGACCACATCCGACCTGGCGGCTGATTCCCCATCTGAGGTGTCACTATCCAAGGATGGTTCGATATTTGCGCCATAGGACTTGAGCAGTCCTTCATATCGCCTCAATTTGGCATGCAGCCCTTCTCGGGGAGGCTTTGTTCTCTTGCGCTTGCCGCGTACCGGTGGAACAAAACTGCATTCTGTCTCCGCCTTGACACAGTTGGAGCACGGAGTCTGGCGATCACATTTGATCTTGCGCTGCCGACAGCCCAAGCAGGAGTAGCCTTTGGCATTTTCATCCGCCACCACCGACTCCTCGGTCAGGGGCTGCGACATTGCTGCTGACTGACCCTTCGCCTCTCCTCAGAAAGATGCCACGGTCGTCGGAGAGATATTGTTGCAAGACGGGGCAAGGTCTATCTTTGCGGTGTTGCCCTTTAACTTCGTCGGGCTTGAGCTCGGCGCTCGGGAGTTGAAAATTGAACTTTTGAGCGCCGAGAAACGACGCGAATAGATGCGAAAGATGCGAAAAGGAGCGACTCCAGCACCGCAAGCGTCCATCAACGAGCCACTTATTTAATTAAAAGGCATGGTATCCAGGTCTGTCGAGATGAACACTCTCAGCTGCCTCTCGACGTCCGCTCATTCCTTTTCGACCAAAGTCAAAACATTCCTTCCATCATGTCGCAAACCTCTCTGCGGGACAGCGAGCCTTGTGCTGAAGACCAGACTCAACAAAAGAGTGCTGCAACAGCCGACGGGTACCCTAGCATGCACAAACGCATCGTGATCATGCTCGCTGTATATCTTTCGATATTCCTGGTGACTTTGGTAATTCCCGCTTGACAGCCTCAAACCACTACGTCTTACCTTGCTGACCAGCTACGTTGCACACCAGGACCAAAACATTATATCCACCGCCATTCCACGAATCACCGACGAGTTCCATTCTATCGACGACATCGGCTGGTATGGCAGTGCCTACCTGCTCACCATGTGCAGCTTTCAGCTCCTCATGGGCAAGGTCTACAAGTTCTACCCGGTGAAACCCGTCTTCCTCTCCGGCATTGTGCTGTTCGAAGTCGGCTCAGCGGTGTGCGGATCGGCTCCCTCTTCTACCGCCTTCATCCTAGGCCGCGCAGTTGCTGGCCTGGGAGCGTCGGGCATGTTTTCGGGCGCCATGGTCATCATGTTCCACACCATACCGTTACAGCAACGGCCGATTTGGCAGGGTGCCTTTGGAGCCATCTTTGCGGTGGCGTCCGTCATCGGCCCTCTTGTCGGAGGTGCATTCACCGATAACATTACCTGGAGATGGTGCTTCTATATCAACCTCCCCATCGGAGCGGTGGTTGTTGCTGTAGGCTTGTTCTTTCTGCGGATTTCCAACCAGAAGCTCGATGCGCGAGCTCCTGGGGTGATTGGGAAGTTGAAGCAACTCGACCCAGTGGGCAACTTGGTGTTCTTCCCCGGCATCGTGTGTCTGATTTTGGCTCTCCAGTGGGGAGGAACCAAATATGCCTGGCACAACGCTCGAATCATCGTGCTCCTGGTGCTTTGTGCCGTTCTCTGCCTCGCCTTCGTTGGGATTCAACTGTGGAAACAGGAGGATGGCACCGTCCCGCCGCGAATCGTCAAGCAGCGCAGCGTGGCGGCCGCCATCTGGTTCTCCTTTTTCAACGGTGCGGCGACCATGACCACGGTGTACTATCTCCCCATCTGGTTCCAGGCCATCAAGGGCGTCGACGCCATCAAATCCGGCATCATGCTGCTCCCGTTGGTTCTGTCCTCGGTCATCGCCTCCATTTCCTCGGGCATCATCATCAGCCGGGTGGGCTACTACACGCCGTTCTTCATTCTCAGCTCCGTCGTCACGTCCATCGGCGCGGGCCTCCTGACCACGTTTACCTCGACGACCGAGCACCCCAAGTGGATTGGCTACCAGGTGCTGGTCGGACTCGGTCTGGGGTTCGGCGCACAGCAGGGCCTGAACGTCGTGCAGACCATCCTGGGGCGGTCCGACATCGCCACTGGATCTGCCGTGATCATGTTCGTTAGGTTCCTGGGCTCCGCCATCTTCCTGCCGGTGGCCGAGAACATCTTCCTCAACCGCCTGGTCGTTAAGCTGACAAATCTGCCGGGGATCGATCCCACGGCCGTGACCAAGGCTGGTGCCACGGATCTGCGCAATCTGGCGTCGGGCGGCGACCTGCAGACCCTGTTGGGCGACTACAACGACGCCATCGTCGACGTCTTCTACCAGCTCGTGGCGACCTGCGCGGTGACCACCTTGGGAAGCGTGTTTGTCGAGTGGCGCAGCTTGAAGGCCCGCGCGGGCGAGCAGGCGAAGAAAGAGGGAGAAGCGAAAGAGACCGTAGAGAAGAAGGAGGTGGGACAAGATGTTTGAGAATGGCGAAAAAGGTCACTGAATCCAGCTGATCTGGGCTTTTTGATTCCCGAATTCTGTATTACTAGAAGATAGACGAACCCACCTAGTACATTTTTTGAAATAGAAAATCTCCCTCCCCTCAAAGAAAAGAATCTGTGAGCAAGCTGGCCAGACTTATCAAAATCTCTCTCTCCATCAGGGTCTTGCGTCATTCCGGCTACATAGGGTCATACGGCATAGGAAGTAGATTGCGTTTCTATGTAAAACAGTAGATTTCCCAAGCAAATGGGTGGTGGGAGTGTGCATTTGCATTTCTGTCTGTCCAAATATCGAGTACGCGTCTATCTAGCGATTTCCAGATGCGATTTCCAACGATGCTGGGGTTTCGAGGCGTCGTCAACTGACCGGCAGCAGAGCAGGGAGAGTAAGGGTGTGGATGAGAGAGGCAGGCAGGGCTGTTGGAGGAGAAAATCCATGCATAGACGGATACGATGTTGAGAAAGTGGTTTGTAGTAGTCGCCCACTGGGGGACACCAGGCAGGCAGGCACTCTCTCTGCCCCCTCTCCTCCTCTCCCCTCCTTTCCTGATGGTCAGGAGACGACAGATCTGAGGGGGTAAAAAGCGGAAAGCCAAAGAAACGAAAACAAATGAAACAAACAAACAGGGAGGCAGGAAGGAGGGATGCCCATCAAATCTCCACCGACTTCTCGGTCCGCTGCTCCCGTCGGCGCGGGATCGCCATGACTTGGTGGATCTTGACGTCGGCGGGTTCGAACTGTCGATTGGAATTGAGTGTCCGATTAGTAAGTCGCTCCTAGGTACATGCATCCTTTTTCTGTCCACGACAACAATGAAGAGAGAGGCTGGATGGAGGAGAGGCTGAATGAAGGGAGAAATGGGAAATAGAGAAAGAAGGGAACAACGAACAACCAAAAGAAAGAGAGAAAGAAACGAACTCACCTTGTAAATCCGCAGTAGCGTGGCCCAGATCTTGTACAGCTCTAACTGGACGATGTTCTTGCCGATGCAGCTGCGACTGCCGTGACCAAAGACCAGCATGGAGCGGTGCATGCGTAGCTTGCGGTCGCGGAACTCCTCGTCACTCTCGCGGGG
Source organism: Fonsecaea erecta (assembly GCF_001651985.1). Lineage (NCBI taxonomy): Eukaryota > Fungi > Ascomycota > Eurotiomycetes > Chaetothyriales > Herpotrichiellaceae > Fonsecaea > Fonsecaea erecta. The sequence continues at coordinate 4,010,826 of NW_017387245.1, read as the reverse complement.
CTGCTTCAGCCAGCGCTCCGGGTTGAAGGCGCGGGCGTCGCTGCCGAAGACGTGCGGCAGCATGGCCATGGACGCGGCGTTCATGGCGATGACGGTGCCAGGGGGCAGGTGCGTGCCGTTGGGCAAGGTGAGGCCGGACGCGCCGGCGACGCGCTCGAGGTTATTGGCCGGCGCGCCGAACTGGCGGTATGACTCCTGGATGACGGCGTCGAGGTAGGGCATCTTGAGGGCGAGCTCGAGCGCCGCGGGGCCTTCGGTGTCGGCCTCCTTCATGGCCGCCATGTTGACGCTGCGGATCTCGCGGTGCAGCCGCTCCTGCGCCTCCGGGTGCTCGGTCAGCCAGTGGATGGTGGCGTCCATGGCGCGGGCGCTGTTGTTGGCGCCGGCGAGCACGTTGGTCGCCGTCAGGTGCGTGATGCGCAGGTCGGTCATTAGCGGGTAGGCCTTGCGCGCGGCGATGAAGCTGCCGAGCAGGTCCTCGTGGCGCCGCGAGGACGGGGATTGCGACTGCAACTCGGGGTCCTTGGACGCCTGGGCCAGACGCTCGCTGACCACGCGCCGCGCGAACGTGAAGAACATGCTCGGCTTCTTGGTGACGAACTTGAGGAACGGGTTGCGCTTGGTCAGCGTGTCCAGCAGAGGGAAGTTGTTGGCCACGCTTATGTAGCGGAAGTTCTCGCGCTGCGCCTTGATCATGCCGTTGAAGTCGTGGCCGTGGTCGAGGAAGCCGAGCGGCTCGCCAAACGAGATCTTTGACATGACGTCGAAGGCCCCTAGATGGATTAGATACGAATGACTGAAATAAATCATGTGGATGCAAAGATGGATGGATGTGATGGGATAGGATGCGTGCCGTTCAAGGTGTGGAGGAAACTCACAGTATTGAAGCCACCGGGTCATGTTGATGGGCGTGCCGTCGGCGTCATGCTTGTCGAGCTCCTTGATCAGCTTCTCGATCGTTTCGTCAATGTACGGCTCGTAGCCCTTGAGAGATGACAGGGAATAGGCGTGGGCGATGGGCCGGCGGTAGATTCCGTGCGTCTTCTCGTCCTTGATGCTGACCAGGGCGGTTTGGTCGGTACCTATGTGAAAATGTGAGCCTGCCCACTCTCCAAGCCTTGTGTCTGCAGCGGGTTTGTTTACCAGTCATCACGAAAACTTGGTACCCGGGGCCCTGGTGATTTCGGGGTTCGAGTTAGCTTGGAAGAGGAATCTCCTTATCTGCAGCATGAACAAAACACCAAAACACTACAACCAACCGGTACTACTTGCCTTGTCAAGCCGCTCTCGAAAGCCATAGATCACATCGATTGCCTCGGGGTCATAGACAAGGACATGCTTGGGGCCGATGCGGACCACGTCGCCGTAGCGGCCGATCATGTTGATCTGGTAGTTGTTGACGCCCTCATTGTGGTGGTTGATCCGCCAGGCCTGGTACCCGCGCCACAGGTTGGTGTACTTGGCCAGCCAGGGGCCCGGGATGTGGTCGAGTCGGGCCCTCTTGCTCTGCACGAACAGGTAGAGGAGCACTGCGAAGACACTGCCCACGAGCAGGTAGACGGGGGAGACGACAGCCCCCGGCTGAGTCAGCGGTGTGGCCGAAAGCGCCATGGTATGAGAGTCGTTCGAACAAGAAATAACCAAGACAGGTCAAGGAGATGGCTTGAGTTGGTTTTCCCCAGCCAAGAAGAGCTTAAGGTAAAGGGGCGCCTGGCGGTGTGAAAACAGGCGAGAACTTTTGCTTCCAGAGATGGCTTGCTTACACCCCCCTTTTCCCTTTTCCCTTTCACCTCTCTCAAGCCACTGGGGGAACCTATTTATGCTGACCCGAGGGGCACAAGTCACCCAGAGCCTTGCCATCTTGTCTCCTCGCGACAGAATCCCAACTGCCGACCTGTCCCCAGCAGGAGGAGGGCGGGGAGATGGACTCTGGGGAAGGTCTCCCCGCAGGGGGTGGGGAAGAGCCAATCAGCGAGATGCCGAGATCGCCCGGAACGGCTAGACCGGCGTCTAAACCGACGTGGCGTTTCCGGACACGGCATGGTCAGCATGGTTTCTTGGTTCGTTTCTGTCCTTTGGTTCAGGAAACCTGCCCATGGGTGTTTGAGGCCGCCTGCGATCGTCCCCCCTGCGCGACGAGCCCCCGAGGTTGTTGTTGTCTCTGTGTATATCACTCGCTCGGCGAGCAAGCCATGAGACCAATTTGCGGGGATTCCCCGTCGAGGTGAACGTGCGAATCAGCGCCTTGGAAGATGCCCGTCGAGCAACTGCCGATGCACAACTCTTCGGCACGGTGCCGACACGTGGTAGCCTGGTCGGTTCTGGTGCCAGAGCCATATCAGCTTCGTGAGATGTTCATCTTCCCCAGATCACCCTGAAGGGTCAGACTTCTACAAGTCCACCATCCCTTTAGCCACCTCATCTTCCTCTTCTTCGATTGTGTGTTGACTCTATATCTCTCGAGTCTCTCTCCTTCTCAACCTTGCGAAGCTGTGATTATGAGCGGCGCAGTGCACGCTGGGGAGCACGAGCAGGTGGCCCCTGTCTCGATCGTGGACAAGCCGTTGGGCGAGCACCATGAGACCACCGTCGAGTATGTCAAGGAGGTCAACGACACCATTGCCCGAACCGATTCGCACCTGGACGACACGCATGTCGCGCTGGGTTGGCGGTCATGGCTCGTGGTGCTCGTCACCATGTTTGGGTGAATATCCCTTTCCCCCGAGGACTGTTTTGCTGGATCTTTAGACTAACCACTTGAGCAGCAACTTGACCCTGGTGTTTGTGGTGGTTGCTGCCGGCTCGGTCATTGCCTTTATCATCCGAGACCTGGGCCACCCCGGACTGGCCGGCTGGATAATTCAGGTCGGTATTTTCCTTGGTTGCCAATCGACTAGGACTCAAAATGCTGATACTCACGAAATTTACAGGGCCCGCTCCTGGTGCAAAGCGTCCTGTGTCCCATCATCGGCAGGCTGTCAGACGTAGTGGACCGCAAATACCTGGCCTGTATTCAGCTGTCGGTTGCCTTTGTTGGCTCCATCGTGTCCGCCACGGCCCATTCCATGAACACCTTGATAGGAGGAGGGATTCTCATCGGCGTAGGCCTGTCGTCGCTGGGCATCATCGTCGCCATCCCGGCAGAAGTGCTGCCTCTGAAGTACCGCGCCATCGCAAACGGAGCCAATTTTCTAGGAGGTGCCTTTGGAGGCCTGTAAGTGAAACCTCCCTTGTTCAGCCTGCTGAGGACTAACCTTGTAAAGTATCGGACAGCTCGGTGCGGGCGCCGTGACCAACGTCGACCAGGACGGCTGGCGGAACATCTTCTGGATGCAGGCGGCCTTTCACGGCGCCACCGTGCTCATGCTGCTGGCCTTCTACTTCCCGCCCCGCCGGTCGGACTACCCAAAGATGACCTTTATGGAAGTCCTGTGGTCTCTCGATCCCATCGGCGCGATCCTCTTTGTGGGTGGCGCCACCCTGACCATCCTGGCGTTGGATTGGACTGGTGGCTCATATCCGTGGCACGACGCCCATGTCATCGCTCCCCTTGTCGTCGGAGTCGTTCTTTTGGTGTTGTTCGGAATATATGGTGAGCTTTCACCCAATACTCTGAGGAATTTTGGTGGCTAACGGTGATGTAGAATGGAAAGGAAGAACCGATGGCATTGTTGCTCATGTGAGACATGTACCAACCTGTTTGGTTTGCATTCCTGATGCTGACGACTCTGTTTTAGGTCATGTTCAAGAGCGGCTACAATTTCCCTCTCGCGGTCTTTGCCTTTGCAGTTGAAGGGTAAGTCGTCGATGCGTGTCCCTGGGAATGTGAATTCGTCAACCGACTAATTGGTCCCAGATGGATCTTTTACAGCGCCGTCAACAGCGTGACTCCCCAGGTCATCCTCAACCTCGGATGGGAGACGACGTCCTGGCAAATCTCCATCCGCCAGCTGGCGTACCAGCTGCCTACCATCGCCTTCTCGATTCCCATGGTGTAAGTCAAGTTCCCTTCCCGCTCTGTGCCTGCCCTCCCCTATCTTCATAGATTGCTCGTCTCTGACTTCGGATCACCGTCACACAGCCTCTACTCGACCCGGTACAAAGACCTCAAGAACCCGCTCATCTTCACGTACACGGTCTTCCTGGTCGTGTGCATCTGCTACGCGACGATCAAGCCGACCGAAAACCACGCGCAGTACGCGTTCGCGGTGCTCGCGGGGATCGGGCAGGCAGGACCGCTGACGCTGATCCTGGCGCTGGTGCAGTTCGCGGCACCGCACGCCTTCATCGCCACGGCATCGGGCTTCGCGCTATCGGCCCGCGCCATCGGCGGCGCGTTCGGGTCTGCCGTGCTAGACGCCATAATCAACGGCAAGATCGCCGCGACGCTGGCGCGCGACGTCACCAAGGCTGCCACCGGCGCCGGCCTGCCCGCCAGCTCGGTGCCGGACCTGCTGGAAGCCATCGAGGCCGGGGTCGGTTTCGAGGCCGTGCGTGGGCTCAACGCCACGATCTTGGACCAGGCGCTTGACGCGCGCGACTGGGCCTACGCCCGAGCCTACCGCCTGGCCTGGTCGAGCATCATCCCCTTCGTGGTCCTGGCCATTGTGGCAGTGATCTTCATCAAGCAGGTCAAGGAGCTCATGACTGAGCACGTCGAGGCCAGTGTGGAGAGGAAGCCGGCCGGCGCGAGGGCGGATGAGGAGATGAATGAGAAGTGAGCCAGGTGCTGATGTTCCCCACCGTTGACAATCAATCTTGCTGCATGCCGTAATTGAAGACGTTGGCATTAACATAGCCCGCCATACATCAATGTTAGCAATATGAGCATCGATTGTTCTCAGTACGTACCATACTGAAAACCCCTTTCCCTCTCTGTGTATAACACAGTAGCATTGTAATTGGGTAACCTCTTGGCTGGCTTGCGGTCCCGTTGAAGTAGTGCCCGGCGTCGACCCATGTGTGTCTTCTTCCTCAGACCTCCATATCCCCGGATTTCAGGGGATCTTAGCCGTGCCGGGATGTCTTTCTTTTCTTTGGATATCTCCAAGGACCTGTGACGCAACGACAGGGATAGATTCAAGCCGGGCCTTTCTTCAGAAACAATGGATACCGACAGGTAGTCAAGTGATTGGGTATCTTGAACCGTCAGAGCAGTGCGGTGCCGTCGAGCTCCCCTCTGTACCGTGATTGGAATAATCCCAGAGTACCTGCGAGCCCGCACTTGGAGCATGTCATCTCATACGGCACAGGACTGGGTACACTTAGATCTTGTGGCTGTAAGGAACGGTTATCTGCACTCAACTCATGGTCGCACGAATGCCATGTGGTAGTTATGTATGACCGTACTTTTCCGGTCGAGCACATCCGTGACATCTGGAGGCACCATGCTCCAACGTACCTCAGTATGTAACGTGAGGACGTCTTGTGGTGGCCCTCTTGCGCTGTCGATAGCAGGGGAAAGGGGATCAAAGAAGTCTAGGTCACAACCTCTTCAGCGAAGGCATAAGAGAGAGCCATTGAGGATCCTCAACTATTGACAAGGTCGTTCTCAATGCCACCGAAGTCCATGGCCGTCCCCCTGAAGGCAATGAGTCAACCCAAAAAAAGGCCAATTCAAACACAAGAAAATAGTCCATTTTGGTCGTAGGTCCAAGTACAGTCTGGGAGACTAAAGATACAATATGCCATATAGCCAAGAAATGGAGAACGGGGGTATCACAGCCCGAGGTATCCATCCCCAAGATCCATCGCAGTTCTTGCCCACTCCTGAACGAACGCAGTGCAAGTTGTGGTGCCTGGCGGTGCCGGCCATATGCTGTAGAGACGTGAAAATGTGTGGCCCCTCACTCATGCCATGCAAACATTCCATTGCCCGGTAATTCCAGCATCATGCAGACAGAGAGTCATATGCACGCCCCCATGCATCTCCAAGACTTTTTCACCTATCCAAATGCCGGGAGAACCCAACAAAAGCCAAGAAGCCTATCGTCAGAATTATCGTAAACTCATATCATTATCGTTGCTTCTGGGTGTTTAGTTCTTGTCATCTTCCAGCTTCAAGCTGTGAAGGGGTAGGCAGAGCTTCCGGAGCCGCCGGTTGTGTTTGTGCTTGTCGACTTCGACTGGGCATTCTCAAGCCAAATCTTGATCTCCACGAGGACTGAGTGTCGGCTCCTTCTTGGCTAGCAGCTGTGTTGGAGCTCGGTAACCTGTCTCTTTGCCGCCGTCGATCTTGTTCTCGAGCAGGTTGATCTGCGCGCTCTGCACGCACCACCAGTGGGAATCCATGCCGATCACGATCGTGATACACGATACTCATGAATCGGCCCGGAATGATCATTGCAGGTCTGCGGCCTGGTCGACCATTGCCGATAATGGAAAACGCCGTTGGGGGCGGCTGCAGGTTTGTGGGATTCACTTCGGCACCTTCGGGACGGGGCTTGGGGACGTAGTAATCCGCCTTACAAAGAGGACAACAGGCTCGGCGTGATGTCAACCATGGATCAACACACGAGGCATGGAATGCGTGACCACAATGCAGCCCACGAATGTCATCGTCGTCGTCGATGTTGTCGATACAGATGGCACAGGCGTCGCCAGGATCAGGCAGCTGTTCGGCAGGAAGGGCAGTTTGGATACGCTCTTCGTCTTCGTCGTCATCATCGTGACTGCTGACTTTGTGCACGGGAGTACCGGGTGTTCCGGTCGATGGAGCAGATTTGGGACGAGAGGGCGTGACTGGCCGATTGTCCATGTCACTCTTTTCACCTTCCACGACTTCTGGTTCACCATGCTCGGGAGTTTTCTCCTCCGTCGTGGAATTTGTTTGTGCATGCGCCAATTCTTGGGCCTCAATTTCCTTCGAGTCCTTGGAATCCCGTTGGACGTTGTGTATGCTAGCCGGGCGGGAGGTCGTAGTAATCCCTCCCGCCGTGGGCAAACCCTCGTCGGCACGATTGGAACGCCATGTCTTGTATTTTGTCAAAGGGAATTTTTCGTTGACTTCCTCGATGGTCATGAGCTTCTTCTCCCGTCTGCGGCGATGTTGTCGAGGCATTGCTGCGAGATCTACGCCGTCTGGGTCTTCACCATTCATGCGCTGTCGATTGCGCTGGTTGTATCTAAAGCAGTATTTGACGCCAACGATGATCCTGGCGGGAGACACACAAGATTAGAGGAAATACCAACGCCTGATGCCGATTGAGGCTCACCATAAGTTCGTGAAGACAACCCCAAAGCCCAAAGCCACGAAAAAGAGCAGTGGCGAACTCGGACCCGAGCCTCCATTGTTTCCAGGGCTGCCAGTTGGGCTCGCTGTGGGCGACGACGTGATCGATGATGTCGAAGTGGCCATCTTAGATGAGATATGACAGCCAAGGCACCGGAGTAAGCGTAAAGATGGCGGGTGCGCAACTGGATACCGATCGCAGCATCTAAGCTGTACCGGCGACTACGGAGAAAAAGTTGATTATTGCTCGAGTCGGCCGCTGAAGGGCAGAGACATGAGCAGGAGACGAAAAGGAGAGGTTGAGCCGTGACAAAGTTGGAAAAGGGTGTGAGTGTGTGTGTAAGTGTGTGAGTGGCGCCCGACCGCGAGGCAGATCGTTATCGATGGAGGAGTGACGGAACGAATAATCGCAAGCACGGGTGAGATTAGGATTGGTCCTGCGGCGTGCTGTTTGGGTCGTGGATGGGATCCTCTTTCACACGAGGCGGATCGAGTGACAAAGGGTGTTGAGGTGAAGGGGGAGGATGTTTCAAGGGGAAGAAGCAACGCTTGCTTCGGAGGGCGGATTGGTCCAAAGTTGGATACGCAGGCTTTCAATGGGGCGGATGCGGGTGTGTAGCATTCCCGGCAGGAGAAAGGAGGAATCGATGGGTGGCTGCTTCAGAATGATAAAATTGGAGGGGGAACAATGGTAAGAGTAAAGAGGGATATATTGTAGCGATGCAGGAGCCGGAGAAGCTGAGGCTGGATGAAGGTGAAGGTGAAGGTGATGGTGAAAAGTGAAGGTGAAGATGGCCGCAGTTGGAAAGCTGGACCGAATCCTGGTTCACAAGACCAAGTCCGAGGGAAGAGGAAAGAGGGAAGCGGGAAGAGTGCGGGCGGCGGAGAAGAATATTGGGAGGGCTGGAGTGCTAAAGAGCTAGGGCTGGTCAGTACTGTAGTAGTGGTGGGCTGGGGCTGGCGGGAGGGTGCAGCCCTTGCACCTCGGGCACCTGCGGAAATCCGGTTTAGTTAAAGAAAGCTACCTACTCCAGGTATTCCCACTGGCGACTCAAGCCTAGTGGCAGCCGCGGGAAGGCCGGAGTGGCCGGATGCCTGAACGATCCATGCAGCAGCATCTGATCATGATTCATTAATCATTCATTATCATTCCTCGTCCCCTCCGGCCTGCCTGCGCCTGTACATTTCTGCCAAAATGATGCTGGTATCAGACAATCATCGCGCCATCCCTGGCAATCCTCTCGATATCCTGCTCCCCCCCTGCCGAAACATTGATCCTCCTCAATCTTAGCGTCCGTGGTGGCAAGCGAGCACAGAGGACGCCGCCGTAGTAGCGTGCCCGAACTCCTTCGTTCCTCGCAGCCTAGTGACTTGACGCCACCCGCAAACGCGGCACGGAGTTCTCCTCGACAAGAGAAGAGAGACAAACGCCATCATCCCACATCCCACATCCCACAGATCACTTGGTCTTGCGACGGCTGCACACTTGGCTTGCTTTGGTGCGAGCTTGTGTCTCTACTCCTCCAGTGCTCGGCGATGGCAGAAACTCCCTGGGATTCGTCGAGGATCACTTGACCCTGTAACTATCAGTCCCCTTGTTTCAACCGGACGCGGGGTTTGCAGCGCGTCGCTCGTCGATCGATCGATGATGCGCTACGCAAGGTGTCCATGTTACATGACATCGTTAGAGTTCTTTGTGTGACAAGCAACAACTCTCGCGGCCTTGAGCAGCCAATAATGAGGTGTGGCTATCTTTGTCCCTTGCACATGTTGCAAAGCACACCCATCACAGCCCCATGGCCAGTGGAAATTCCCCGAGCCACTGGTCTAGACGTCAACCAGCGCTTCCAACTGTTCTCGTCACAACAACTTTGGCGCACTAGGGCATTGAGTGCTCAGCTTGAGTGTATCTCGTCTCAATACGTGACCTTGCTGCCCTTACGATATCCACCTTCCTCCTCGACATCATTCTCCAACGCGTTCATTTCTTCTTCCCTCTCATTTAAGTGATGGAAAAGCACCCAGATTAAACATCCAGCGCAGAAGCTCGCGATGCAAAGTCCCACAAACATCCACAGGATGGCAGGGTCATACGCAACTGGCGTCAATGCTTCGCCGAGCGCCGATCCAAATGCGTTGGTAAGGAGGTAAACGGATTGCACGAACGACTTCATGCTGGGGGGAGCTTTCGTGTATGCGTACTCCAAACCTGTCACTGACGCGAAGATTTCGGAGATGCCGATGAGCATATACTGTGTCAGAAGGTTAGCCATTGTGGTGCACATGCTGATCTGGCGTCCACTCACCGCTGGAGCTTGAATCGCAATGTGCACGTTGTTGCCCTCGGCGACGCCATTGACAACCGACGCATCGCACAGTGGTTGCTTATAACATGGTCCAGAGCTATGAGGTACAGTCAGCGATAAACTCCGCCGCCTGTTGCCGACCGCTTACCTGTAAATCAGATGCTGCACAATTGCCGCGTACATCATAGCCAGGGCAGCTACCCAGAAGCCCAGCACGATTCGGTTGATTGGTGGGAAAGGGATGTGCATCTTTCTGAGAAGAGGATACACAAATCTGTCCAAGATTGGCACGAAGACGATGATGGCGATCTGTACGCAGACTTGTGAGCGTTTCGGTTCGATTTGATGAAAGCCATGCCTCCTCCGTGTACTCACCGGATCGAAATTCTGCATCAGGTCGTTGGGAATCCCATGCCCTCGCATTTGGCCGGCTTGGGTGACAAAGTTGCCGCTGAATTGTCCGTAGACACACCAATCTGCAACAGAGATTCAGCACCCCAATCCCCATTGTGGTCATGGCCGATCTCAAGAAGATAGGAACTCACAGATTGGGTATATCACAAAGACACGACACGCAACCAGTGCCCTCTTCAACTCCTCGATGAAGTGATCGTTCCACGGAACCGTCTTGTGGATGCCCCTTTCCGCCATCCAGCTCGGTTTCGGCGCATTCTGGTCACGATGTTTGATCATGAGCCACACTGCTTTGAACGCATCCGTGATGATAGATCCCTGAGGTGGCCGGACGACGTAGATCTTGCGCCCTAGAATGAGAACGGTGGTGCCGGCGCAGAACATGCAGAAGCACAGCAAGAAAGCGGACCAGAAACCGACGTCACGTTCCATGTACGGCGTGGCCAGGAGAGACAGGGCGCCGATGTTGATGCAGGTGTAAAAGATCATGTAGATCCGCTGGATGGTCACCGCCGGGTCGATGATGATCCGCTCACCTTTGGGGGTGGTCGACATCTTGTTTGCGTTAGTAGTCTCCTTCATGTATACCAGCGCCTGGCTATCGCGCGTTCGGCACTTACAATCATCTTCCTGCGTTTGTACTGGTCTGCAATCAGCGGGGCGACGTTCGACTTGATACCGCCGGTGCCAATCCCGATGATGATGACCGCGGTGATAAAGCCACCCAGCCCGGCCCCGTGCTGCAAGGAAACCGGCAACGAGGTCGTGAAGAGGATCAAGAGTCCGATCAAGTAGACCGAGCAGAAGTAGAGAATGGCTTTGTACTTGCCTAGGTACTGGTCGGCAACGATTGCACCCAGTATCGGAGTGACGTAGCAGAAGAAGCTGGTTTGGTGGGTTAGTTACGCAGATGAGGGTAGATGTGTTTCTCACTTGAAGAAAGTAGTCAATCCGGTTGCGCCCTGGTGGCCCAGTCCTAGCGCACCTCTTCCCTGCGACCCGTCGAGGGGGCGCTGAACATAGTTCTGTCAAGGGTCAGTCAAATCGCGAGGACCACAGGCACGGGACAGGCGGTGCAAGAGTGCTAACCTGGAAGATGCCCTGACAGCCATAGAACGTGAAGCGCTCGCACAGCTCGACGAAAGCCACCAGGAAAGTCGAAAAGGGAAGGCTCTCGCCAACGTGACGGAGGTGCTTCTTTTCGTGCTCGTTGGGTTCCATGCCATCTTCGGTCTCGCCAATCTCGGTATCCTCACTCGGGGAGCGTGGCCTCTTCTCGTCGCCGATGAAACCATGTTCAGCAGCAGTTGGAAGAGCCTTTGGGTCTGCCGTGAGTGGTCCGCCAGTGACATCGTGGATGGCCTTCACCGAATCATCGTTCTCTTTGTGTTTCTCCCCATGCAGTCTAGAGAGAAACATCAGTCAGCTTCGATGTCGACCTGTTGGATTGTCTTTGGGGGGAATCTGTACTGAGCAGCCTGAAACTCATGTTCCGCCATTCTGGGATTTCAAGGCAATGGGCGTGATAAAGTGGAAGTGAAGTGCATGCGAAGGGATGTGATGGACAGGTGAGAAAAGACGCGAGAGAACGGTGAGACCGTGAAATCCAAGCAGGTTAACAATTGCAACGAAAGATGCTAGAAACAACCAAAAGCAGCCATCTTGCGGGGTATAATTATACCTAGACCACCGTAGATATTATACTAAGAGTGCTTCGTGATAACATCCTTGGCCAGAAGCAGGGGCATGGGCAGATCGCTCCATCGTTGGCGAACCTACCAATACTGGCCATTGCAATCGTCAACATATACTACCCTCGCTGCCGAGAGGTATCAATGCACTCCATCGAGAAGCATGGACGAAGCGATAGTCGATGCAACAACGACCCAGTGATCGTCAGATCCCACGGCGGTCGTGTCATGGAACGGCCCTTGGCACGTTGCAAAGGTCCTTGACCCTCACGGCATGATGCGACCGACAGTTGGAAAGCTTCCCGTTGCTTGACGTATACCAAGAGATACCAAGAGATACCAATAGGTAGCAAGCGAGAATGTGACAAGGCTTGATGGCGGGAGACGGAAAGGTGGTTGGGTGGTGGTGCCCACGGTACGGCGATGATTTGCAACGGCGGAGAAGGACATTGATGCCAAGCCGGAAAAATAGGATCTACAAGGACTGAACGGCCGCCGCTGATGTCATTCTCCCTCTCCAGACTGATCATTGGTCCGGAGACAACAGCATCGGTGTCGCAAAGCCTCGATCGGTACTTTTCCCACGGCAGAGTGCGAGAGACAGACACAGAGATGCATGGTAGCTAGTTGTAATTTCTTCCAGAGATACCTAACAGTAAACCATCAGCTTGAATTGGCTCTGTCTTCCTGAGTCTGCAAATGGTCAAACACATTCATTACCAGTGACGTGTATACACCTGTGCAATAAACTGTTCCGACCTCCCTGTACAAAAGACCCTCCAATTTGCCATCACGACATGTCCACCCATGATATCCTCCAGCCCATGGTCATCATCAGCTCAAACCGTCTCTCTGGAGTTGCGGACTGCGGGTGTGTTGCGAATTTCTTTCAGTGGACGTCTGCACACTCTGGTGGCTCGTTCCAGTCGACCCATTGATCTCGTCGTGGAGGAAATACGCATGACGCTTGGAATCTGACCATGCAACATTCTGCTTTCTTCCAGTCATTCAGATCTTTTACCATGAGACGACCGGTATAGTCGATGGCTTCGAGCTTGAGCTCGTCGGCGAAAAAATTGAAACACTCGACTGTTGGTCGACAGCACTTAAGCGGAAGTGGCTCCAACCCCTTCCCAGAGCCTTGAGACTGGGACGTAGTGACTGATCGACGACGTTGATAGTTTGGTTGTTTGCTGACTATGACATTCACCCCAGTTTCATTGAACATGATCCTCCGCAAAGGCGTGTAGCGGGCTCGAAGCTTCACAGTGAGATTGCCCAACCCATAATTTCCGGTCTCTGAAGGCCAGTCCTTCTCGCAAATAACTGGGTCCTTACAATCGTAGTCCGGATGGCCAAGTGGTGTGCATAATTGCGGCGTCGGCGTTGGCGTTGGCGTCGCGTCCGCAGGTTCAGCAATGACTTGGTTAAGAATACCGAGCAGCATTGCTAGGGCGATAAAGGTTTGCAAAAATGCCATTGTTGTGTTGGTCTGCATGAAGGGGTTTCTGGTAATGGGGTCCCAACTGGTGGAAGTTGACGAGGTTGATTTGGATTCCTGCACAAAGCGTTGAAGCAGAACTCTTGTTGGTGGTGGTGTTGGGAGTGAGAAAGCAGTAAGCAGTAGCTTCTTAAATAATCCTGATTTTCAGAGGACCTTGGGTAAACCACTGTCAGGTCCTGAAACCCAAGATGCTCTCCAGGTTTTCTTGTTCCGTGGATTCACGGAACTTTCTGCAGAAGCAGGCTGCAAAGTGAGAGGTATCGAAAGGGACCATGGTGGTCCATAGAGCAGCATCCAGTGGCTCTATGGGATCGATTGGGGTGGTCTGAGACAAATACTGGTGGGCCAAAAGTCCTGAGGACCTTTGAGTTTTGAGAGATTTGGTTTGAGCACGGGCTTGTTTGCCGTATATTTTGGTGGATTGAGAGGAGATATTGAGTTTGAGATGTTTCGGGTTGGAGTTGTCCAACTTGTACATGCTCTGATGGAATGAGAGCTGGGACCTTGAGAGCCTTGACTTTTTGAGTGATTTTGAGTCACATTCAGTTCGAGTTCTGTATGCATTGGTGGATAGTGCATACAGCGGTTGGCAGAAGGTTGTAATGATTGAGTCACTGGCGGATGTCAGGTTGATTATGGCCTGCTCAGTATACTTTGTCTGGCTGAGAGCAGCGGTCGACAAAGCGACAATCGATATGCTCGTGTGAAGTTGCCCAAGGTTGCAGCTATCCAAGCCATCCAAGCTTTCCCTTCTTGCACGCTTTTCCTTCTTGCACGGGGGGCTCAGGTATCTTTAGCCTTGGAATAACTTCTTCAAGTTTCCACCGAGCGCCACGGGGAGGCAGAGACCACACTCGGCAGGGTATTTATGTAACAGGAGCCTGACCGTGTAACAATGTCGATATAAGAGGCGTAAGTGCCAAAACAAGGCACCCAAAAAATTAGTGAGTTGGGAACTCACTTGCAGAGGCGAACTCCGTAATCTATACCGAGTAGTAAAGTTACCATTCCGGTCGCCTTCAATATCTAATCTAATGAACTTACCTCGTCTTCGTCGTCGTCGTCTTCCTCTCCCTCTTCCGCCTCCGCCACTTCTGAGGCCACCGCCACCTCCCCAGATTCTCCTCGAGCACCTACTGGATCCAACGGCACCAGTAGGGGAGGTCCCTCTCCAATGAGGCTTTGGCGCCGCAGAAGCCGCCCTGTCCACTTGACCACCTAAGTCTTTATCTTATCTCCCCACAGGCAGGACAGGATGCCCACCAGAAGCGACAAAACACCCGTGATCACTACCCACTTCATGGGTGTGGTCCAGGGGGTTGCCGCTACTGGTGGGGGCGGAGGCGGAGGGCTCGGTATTGGCCGTAAAGGTATCTTCCTGTGGACCGCCAGTTAGATTTGTGCACATATAGCCCAATACGCGCGTTGAGAGAGGTACTTGCCTTGGTGCCATGTTTACTTCCTGAGGAAAAGGAAAAAAGGAGCGCCGGAGGGAGGTATAAGTACCCAGGTCCTGTAAAGGTAAAACTTGTCAATAACGACCCACCAGGTCCCAATGGAGTATAGGTCGAAATAAATGACGAGGAGTATTCTTGGTACAACCAATTAGAGTACGTTCCATGTACGAGCAGCCGCCGCTATCGTATTTGGTCGTAAGATATCACAATGGGGGAAGAGCGTCCACCATCGAGGCAGGCACCTCCCCAACATTGTTGTACAACAATCGGAGGAAAAGAAGACAAGATCGCATTATGAATGCTCATTGGGAGTACGATGGTTTATTGTCAAACTATTTAAGCCCGTGTTGTTCCATGCCCTGAGGTATCGACACCAGAGAATAAAACACACATTCGACGTGGGTGCATTTTCCCATCGTCAAGAAAACGCCAATGATGCTTTCACTTCCTTCTCCTCCAGCGCCTTGCAGCAAGTCATTGTGTACAAAGGAAATGAGAAAAAGCCCAGAGTCCAATCGTTCCAGCAAATATCCGTAAGTCAATCATAATCGCATATACACATGAGAAAAGGGTAGAATAAGCTAGCGCTGAGATTGTGTTGTTTCTGGCGCTGAGGGACTGCCTTGGGGCTTCGGGGTAGGCTCTTCTTCAATATTGGTCATTTTGGTCGGCACCGGAGTGATCTCCATCTCGATATCAGCAAACGTGGTTCCGGGTTTGGGGGGAAATATGACTGGGGGCGTGATCTGGCCGCTCGACGAGCAGAGAATCTCTTGATCAGGATATGAATGCTGGGAGACAGTCCTCTCAAGCGTTTTCCGCGGCTGGATCTCTGTCAACGAAGCCGTACTGGGTTCCTCGGGAATCTTGAGATTCTCCATGCGCTCTTCGAGAATTTCCAGAGACTTCCGAAGGCTGTCTGCCTCTGTTGACCTGTCGTCACCCATGGATATGACGCTTCCACGACTGTTCGTACGCATCATTTCTATCCCCAGTTTGGAGGACGGCCGTGCGGGTTTGCCGATGGGTGACCGCGCCCGCACTTGGACGTCACCCAGTTCCTCGTCTTCATCATCCCCTTCTTCAGCTGCTCCACTGGCATGGTTCATGTTTTTCTCAAGTAGTTCCCGCTTCATTCTGACAGCCTCGGATGACTTTTGCCGCCGTGGAGTTTGAAGACCATAACCGCCAGTGTCGTCGACGCAAGCACTCGGGGGTGCAGACTCGGTATGAACAAGATGAGGGTAGCCTGACTGGATGTAAGGTCTCTGTCCGAGGACTATGTCGTCGGAAATCCCTAAACCAGCCTTTGCCCAGTCATCTGTGGCAGCTCGAGACACAATGACGGGAATGTCATCGCTCTTGAACGATTCCAGATCGCTAAAAAACCCGCCACTGCCAATCGAATCCTCCCGACCCGATCCTCGATATGATGAGTCGGGCATAGTCGGCGCCAAACTTGAAGCCACAGAGCTCGGACTGTCTTGGGTGGGCATGGGTTCGAATCGTGTATTGAGATGTGGGATGGTCAACGGAACTGCCATCCGGAAGTCTTTTGGTGCGGGTTTCCAGGCACAGTATTTGGCGAGCATCTCGGTGAGCTTCTGAGTGGTCGGCGGCTTCTGCATCAGAGTATCAAAGTGGTGGACTTCGGGAAGATCTTTCAGATATCCCGTAATGCAGACAATTGGAGTACTGGTATTGGCGCTCTTTGTATCTCGAATCATGCGAGCAACGTCGACGCCACTGATCAGAGGCAGCTTGAATTCCATGAAAATAACGTCAAATTGAATCTGGCTGATAGCAAGTCGTAGAGCATCAGGGCCGTTGGTCGCGGTAATCGTCCGACAGCGTAATTTCTCAAACAGTCTCTCCATTACCATCCTCGACACCGGATGATCCTCGCAAATCAGGACATCCAAAGGTCGATATGTAGGGCCCTCAAGAAAGTTAATCTGCGATAATCTCCTCGAGCTCTGCCGCCGACGTTGCACCTTGAGTAGTGCCTTTGCTTGTGCAGACTCATTGTCCGAAGATGATGGTGAAACATCTCGGACGAGCAGTTGGCTCTTGCGCTTATGATGACCAGGGACGAAGGGTTCCCGCGGAGGGGCCTGTCCATCACTCTCCTGTGAGCCGACGGTCTGCGACCTGGTGCGCCCGTTGACTGTCGTAGCTCGTGGTGGAGGCATCGCTTTCGCGGGCGAGACAGACGGCATCCGAGCAGATTTGATGGGAGACGACGTGGCCGTTTGTCCATGTTTGATAGCGTCATGAGGGATATCGAAAAAGCTACTTGGAGCAAGAGAGCTGCTTCCTTGGGAAGAGCCAGAAGTCTTTCGTCTATCGTGATGCTGCACGGTGGAGAATTGAACCAAGAGGGGTGAAGAAGGTTGAGAAGGCCTGCTGGGAGACGAGTTGGAGGTAGCCAGGCTTGATGGAGAGCCTGGCCTGTGACCTTTGCTGATGGATAGCGCCCGTTTAACCGGCATCGGCATCATTGGACTGCCTTCAAGGGAAGGTCCAGGAGATCCCAGCGCGGGACTGTTGGTGGCAGACATTGCCTGCGAATGCGCATAGCCTCTAGCTTGAGCTTGCATTGCTTCTTTCCTCATCCTCTCGACTATGTCCTTGTTGGCCTTCTCCAGCACGGGCAGGTTCTTGAAAGTGAAGTTGCCAAAGTCGTCGGCAATTACAGGCTCGCTAAGTCGTCGACTGCGGGAATCGCGTACCACGTGGGGAGGAATGTGAAGAGGCATGAGGCCACGCTTGGCAGGATTTGCCTGTGTTCTCGCTCGGAACAGTGCATCGTGGGGACGGTTAGGATATTCTGAACCATTTGGAGTTGTGCCAGCCGGTGAGATTTGGTCTTCTAGTTCTTCAGGGAAGGATGACAAGGTAGCCCCGCGCGCATCAAAGTACTCGGTGTCTTCTGGATGCTCTGGGTTCGGAATGAATTGAGCCTCGTCTTCCAAGAGTGTATCCCAGTGGATGTCAGCGAACCAGGGATGAGCCTGAATCTCGGCGCCACCACTTGGATACTTCTCGTCCTTATTAGCACCCAGTCTTTCTCTCGGGTCGAGCTGGATGAGTTTGTCAATGAGATCTCGCGCTTCCGGGCTTACTTCGATTTCGTCGTCCTCAGGCCAGGCAATTCTCCGATTTAGAATGTTGTCAAAGACCTTTTCCGGCGTCTCTGCATTGAAAGGGGGAAAGCCATAGAGGAATTCGAACATGATACACCCCAAAGACCACCAGTCACACATTTCATCCTGCACGGTGCCGTTGATGGTTTCGGGAGCAAGATAGTCTGGAGTACCCACAAAACGACGATCACTCTCTTCGGGCTCAAATAATGGAGGAGCTAACATCTGAGAAGGTAATGGAGCGGGAGCTGCTTGAGAGATATTACTCATCGACTGTGACAGAGGGAAGAGATCAGGCGAGGCACTGCCCTGGCTGTACGCCTCTTCTTCGATCTTTCGAGGAAAGATCTGAGGAGGCGAATCCGTGTCTTCGTGCACGCCGAGCTTTTTGAAGAGTTGGTGGAGATCAAAACTGGAGCCGCTGCCACTATCACTGCGATAGCCGGAGTTTCTCAGAGACGTCTCTCGGCTTAAAGAGCTTTCTCGATTCAAGCTGAAGTAGGAAGGCTGATCAAGGCCACCAGTGAAAGCGGGTGTCATAAGGGGTGTCGGTGCTGGTGAATGAGGGCCCTGGTAATCAAAGGAGGTGGATCTGGAGGTCGGATTTGACCCCGAACCATTCTGGGTGAATGGGCCTTGCTTCAAAAGATCGGGCACGGCCTCGTCCGGTTGCTTGAGTGCACGCTTTTGTCGACCGACGAGACCCATGCGAGACAGGCCAAAATCGGTAAGCTTCAGATGACCTTTGGAGTCTATCAGAAGATTATCCGGTTTCAAGTCACGATGAACAATCCCTCGAGAGTGCAGATGTTCGACACCGAGAACGACTTCGGCGATATACTTCTTAGCCCAATCTTCACTCAACCCTCCAAGAATTTTCACGAGTGAAGCGCAGTCGCCTCCGTTCAAGTACTCCATGACCAGGTAGAGGTAATCCTTGCTGGAGAACGTCCAGTACAGTTTAGCAACAAAATCACTCTCCCCCTGCCACATCATGATGGCGCGTTCCGCCTTGACGTTTGTGACTTGATTCTTTGCGATCATGTCCGACTTGCGGAGCACTTTGATGGCAAAGTATTCGCCAGTGATTTTCTTCTTGGCCAGATACACACTTCCAAAGGCACCCCTGCTGATCGGCTTGATAATCTCAAAATCCTTTATCGAAGGTGGCTGTGCACGCTGCTGCAAATGAGAAATAGAGTTCAACCTAGGGGATGCAGGAGTCTTCAGGTCAGACGAATGCATCGATGACTGCCTTCTATGCAGAATCGGAGCATTGCTTGGAG
The DNA here is from genome assembly GCF_001651985.1 of Fonsecaea erecta. Taxonomy (NCBI): domain Eukaryota; kingdom Fungi; phylum Ascomycota; class Eurotiomycetes; order Chaetothyriales; family Herpotrichiellaceae; genus Fonsecaea; species Fonsecaea erecta. The sequence goes on along the minus strand of NW_017387245.1, from coordinate 3,991,791 downwards.
GCACGAATTCGCCGGCCGTCAGCAATGGGGACACAACCGGTGACTGGGCTATCTCTCCACTGGGAATTCTCGACTTGGTCATTCGCAGTGGTGATGGTGGCGGTGGTGGGTACCTCCCCGGAGACTGCTGGCGGTGGGGTGAGGCCGAATTAAGGCCATGTAGATGCATGCTCCGCCGCTTCCTGTCCCGTGATTGCGCGGTTCGACCCTGATCAGATGCAGAGGCGGGAGAATCAGCCCGCCAATTGCCTGACAACATGGAGGGCGGCGGAAGACTGCTGTCGCTGTCGTTGGCATCTTCAATGTACATCGACCGTCTGTTCGAGATTGGTTGTGGTTGAGAGATGAGATTGCTCCGATGAGATTTTGGGGTGGGACATTCAATCGGGCTGCTGGAGCCTGTTGAAACCGCCTGAGATGATGATCGTCTCTTATCGGCTGCCATCGTGATCTGGGGCAAGTCTCTTGGGTTTCTGAGAGCAGAAGCCATTGACCTCAAGCCAACGTAAGATGTGCTCCGACTGGCTTCAGGCTCGAGGTGGTCAATAGGGAGCGGCTGCGACGTCGGCTCCATATCCTCGCCAGGGCTTTCGAGAATGCCTTCTAGTGTGGGCTCTTCTTCAGACTCGCTTTCACTGGAAGATAACGCTTCTCCAGCTGCCGCCCTTTCGGCCTTGATCAAAGCTTCGTTGATACATGCATCCACTTCGGCCATGTACTCTTGTCGGATCCGCTCAGAGTATTCCAAGACATTCTGATATCGGTGCACGGCCTCGACCTTGGCACGAGCCAGTTTTTCAGTATCTGCACTCAAGGCGGCCAAGCCAGGCTCGTTATCCAAGCTGCTTGGGGGCTGCCATTGGATGATTTGGGAAATTCTGGATTCTGACTGTGGGGACTGCGACTTGAAGTCATCTTCCACCAAGCTTTTGCTGTCTTTGATCGAAGGTACATTTATCTCGATGGCCGTGTCGCAGAGGTCCAGAATCAATTCCACAATGCGCACCAGAGGGCGTCGGACGACGAACGAGCGAGCTCGAGCGTGACCTAGGCCGGCCGTGGACGGACTTCGAGATCTCACAGGACTGGCACTGTGAGATCCAGAGGCGGAAGAGACACCAGTCGAAGAGGTTGGCGATGGGCCGATCGGCATACCCTTGTACTCAGGAGCTGAAGCGGGGGAGTTTTCGCCGCCTGAGCCTCGCCCTTGACGAACCTCAAAAGCGTCAAGCACCTTGACAATTGCATGCCGATGTTCCGAGAGGTTTTCCTGTATCATCTGCACATCCATTTCAGCCCTGTGTTCTTGTACGCATAGATCCGAGTGCTTCTCAAACCACCACGGAACAATGGACCGCTCGCAGACGCGACAGAGTATAGGAAGAGGCGGGGGGTGGTTCTCGGGGTCGTTAGCCCCGAACTCTGCAAGCTCGGTGAGGTATTTTGCCAGAATCTCTGCGCCCACACCGAGTGTTTCAACCAGTGCTCGAGGGAGAGCGATTTCGATACGGACGGGTTCCTGAGCGGGCTGTAACATCCACATGGTGTGCGACTCTCCTCCAGACGTCCTGTCGTAGACCATGATCCCCTGGCCTTCCAGTTCGAGGGTTGCGTTTCCACTCGCGTCAGTTTCCACATTGTTCTCACTCGGTTCCTCGCCGTCGTCTGTCTGTAACATAGTCCCCATGTCGGAAGAAGGACCAACCTTGACGGCGAATTTGACGAATTGACTCTTGGAATCATTGGACTTGAGAGCCTCGATAGCAGAATCGAAGACATGCGGATCATCACTGATGAATTCTGAAATCTTGTGACCTCGAACATGCTCGAGATCAGTGCCGACCACATCGGTCCAAGAAGGGCTGACCCAGCGAATATGGCCATCCAAACTGAGATCAAGAATGATGTTCCGGGTTTGTTCGGCCGCCTCTTTCAACTCTTGAGTGCCATCTTGAATGTCCTGGCTGAATGACCTCTCCATCGCATGCCGGCTCATTTCGCTCCCATAACCCGCATCGCTCTTGATGGCCGTAATGATCGGGGGCTCCAAATATTGTTGTTCAAGTCCATCCTGGGCCATTACTCCCGCTGCAGGAGGAACGGTCTTTCAGAGACAAGTCGTTGACGGAGCGGAGAGGGACCGGAGGAACGGGCAGTCCTTTATGACTTTTGACCCACCATGGAGCCCAAAAGTCGCCCGTTATCTTGACATCTCTGGCAGAGTCGTCAATATGGTGCCGGGGCCTTTAGAGGAGGGAGGGGGGTCTGCCGAGGATAGAGAGTTGTAACGAGTGTTCTGTGTGTGTCGAGGGACTGTAGAGGGAGCAGTTGAGATCAGGGAGGGCGGCGATCCACGTGAGGAGAGCGGCCTGCTTTTCTCTCTCTTGGGGTTTGTTGGAGGACAAAGGACCAAGACGACTACATCAGAAGTGCAATAGAGACAAGGAATCGGCCACAAATTGGCAATCGAAGTAACGAACGATGATAATAATTGACAAGGGAGAACTTTGGGCAAGTGATGATTGAAGCTGCGATGTGATGGTATTTTGGAGGAGACGCAGCACCCAAGAGAGAAAGGCTCAGTTGCTGCCGTCGCCGCTGGGCAATTATTTTTCGCAGCCAGTGATTGAAGGGGGTTCGCAGGAGAATAGTGGGACAGTTGGCAAAGGGTAAGGCAGGGCAAGGCACGGGCAGTTCGGTGGTCTGAGGGCCCCGTGAGGATGTTTCTCACTTGAGTTTGTAAGTAAACTGCGTGAAGGCGGGCAGCCCAAGCGCCTACAACCTACCACATCGCTCCCAGTGCGTGCTATTGGCTGCACCTGGGCTGCAGATGCCGGTGATCTCGTTAGGGCGGTTTAGGGGTGGGGCTCGCTTTGAAAGCATCGAGGCACCCAAGAAGTACCCCCCGAAGACAGACCCTACAGCCAAGGCGAGGGCTGACGGGGGCCTGCTGCGTGTCAACTCCAACTCCAACGTCCCCTTCCCTTTTGGCTGCGGCCAGCTAATGCACGCCAGGGCGTTATTCCTGTCGCCGTCTCACCAATAATAACAACTTCACTCGCTCTCGTCGTCGGCACATCGACAAAGATTAACTCAACATCCTTCCTAGTTCTTGCTAGGATCTCGAGTCTCCCTCGTCCAATGTCTGTTTCCGACCTCCAACCCCCCGGGCACCTGGCACAACACTTCCTCTGAATAGCTCACCTCGATGCCGGCCCTATTGCGAACCCGACAAATCTTTCGACCCCTCTCCCCCCTTCGCGAGTCCCTCTATCTGCTCTGACCTCTCATCTCTCTTTTGCTGACAGTCCCTTATTCCTTCCTGTGCATTCTCTCATCAGTCGCTGGTTCGCTCACCTCTCCCCACTTTTTCGATCCCGCCTGTTTGTTGACGGTTTGCTCGGCTACAGCATAGCTGGCTTGTTGCCTTCCTTCCCTCAGCAACGGCACAGACGGGAACTGGAGTGTCGATTGCGTCGACGCGCATGACATCTCCGAGATCATACACCCAAACAAAAATAATGTCAATGTTTCTGAAGTGATGACAACACAATGTGGGAATCCGTCAACCCCTGTCCACCTGTTGGACAGGGCTGGACTGGCTCGCGTGGTCCATCGTAAAGTGTTTGCAAGGCCCGTTCAATCCACTTCGTCATCAGATATACCCAGGAGACCGTGGCCATCCATGGATGACGCCCGTGTGCACCCCAGAAATTTGGCTGCGCTCGACTCTCTTCAGACGCTGATGAAACAAGCAGCGACCAGGTCACCGGTCCAATCAGCCTTCTTGAGCTCGAAGGATGCGTGTCATCTCCCCGGACCTGTGCTGCAGACACCATCGTGCTACCTATCCCTTCTTACGCTCCTACGGTTCAAGTCCTACACATCTTTTTCCCCCCCTCCCAACCTGGTTACGAAGGAAGGACGGTACCTCGTATCACCACCAAGCCACGCTACATAGCCTCGTCGACAATAGTTTGGGAGTACAAGGATGGTGAAAACAAGAACGTCCAGTTCGGTTCACATCCTCTACCACTACACCCTCCTCCTTTTCTTTTTCTAGAGTCGCTCGATCTCCATGTCCAATCCAGAGCTACTGCACACTCTCCACGAAAGCGGGTTTGACTTCGCAAATGAGGTTACAAGTCCCTCAGCTGACCCGTTTCCTCGGTTGGCACGGGTTCAAAAGAGGGCGCCAATCACCTCCCCCTATCTTAGGCTGCACTACTGCATGAGGCCTGCGTTCTTTTTTTTCTGCAACCGCAACCCTCGTGCTCTTCGAGTTTTGCGTTCACGGCGTTCCCTACTCGTAAAAGCGTCCTGCGAAGGATGACTTCCCCCTTGTTCCCGCTCCTGACCCGGGAATAGCAATCCTTCAATGGACAGGCCTAGAAGCATTATGGAAGTAACTCCCACGAGTTTCTCAGAACTTTACCCTGGGAATGATTTCCTGCCGAACTCCAGGTCTGTGTCCATCCGAACCCGGAATGGTTTCAGTTCTGATGTTTTGCACAACACGTGCATCGATTCCGCAACAAGTCCGAGAGGCCCCATTGTGTCGCCTGCTTACATGCCCTCTCAGTGTTTGGCGTCTTGTCTGGAAGTTGAGTTACATATCTCTCAGCAGTGAAAGCTTTTTACCAATACGGTTCGAACCAATGCTTCAAGGCTCTGGAGAAAGGTCTTGCGAAAGGAATCCTGACCCTGGCGATCTCAAGCCACGTACAAACTGTAACAATGGCTGAAGTGACACCGATGCCATCCCTTAGCTTACTTTCCAGCTTTTGGAGAAAGCCCGGTTGGAGAAATGTCTGCTACTACTAGACATTGCGTTCAAAATTCACCTCAACTCTGGGGAGCGGCCTTGCGAGTCGACCAAATCGCAGGACAATGATGGTGGGATGAAAGTGATCTCTCGGCACAAGAGGATCGTACTAATCCCCATATGTAGGGGTACATCAAGAGGGTACTCCCTGACGCCGCGCAAGCTGACCACAGGACGGAATCAGACATCCCATTCGACAGAGACAGGTCGGTGAACGCTGTTTCCATGCAGGGAGACACAGAACTGGCCGTCAAAAGTCCGAAACTATGTCCTCTCTGAATCTAGTCAGCCAAAGTTTCGGTAAATGCCGAGCAGGGAGTTTTGAGAAGCCCACATGAGTACCGGCATGATGCAGCCGAATTATGCGGATATGTGCTCTGGCCCTATCTTACCAAACACGACTTCCCAACAAGGGACTGGTTATTACACAGATGATATGCTCTCAACCACACCCGGGGAATGGGAAATGCGACAGTCGTTTCTGCGAATAACTGGATTGGTCGACGTCTTCGTGCTTTACAGATATTCTTTTCCTCTTAAGGACGGCGCTCTGGACAACAATTGTCCCGCCCAAGATACACCCAATGCACTGTCGGAGCAGGATCTTATGTTACAACCCTCGACTGCCAATCCTGTCTCGGTAAGGTGGTGCAAAGAGAGCTCACCGAACCATTTTGCTCGGTCTTGAGGCTTGCGAGGGTTGGTCAGACTCCTGTTCGAGCGACATTATTCTACGCATTAACCCAGGTCCGACCCTTATCCTCAATGTTATCTCTTACAACGTCTGGAATAAGGCCAACCCAAAGGTTCATGCTTACATGTCCACCCCGGTACTTTGTGCACTATGGCACCCGCTTGTGACCTGCCCACCTATTGTCCTGTGGTCCAAGCTGAATGCATAACCCGAAAGGCAGATGATACTGGCGGATGGTCGCTAGTGGTATCAAAGGGGCTTTTCCAAGATATTCTGTATCGAAAGCGGAAACGGGCGACTCCTTTCCCAGTGTGCGTCCGTCCTGAAGACGTCTGGCGGAAAAGTAACTCCAGAGTCACGATTGGTCTTGACTGCATGTTCGGAAAGTCAGGAGTGATCGCCTGCCAATCATCGAAGAGTGCTCAACAGGAGATCGGAGGTCTGGGCACCCATCCGTTTACGTCTTCGATGGCTCCTATGCAAACCCTGCAGCTTGCTGGGAAAGAGTGACATCAATCATGACGTTCATGCTCGAGTGCAAGGGAGAGATGTCTTACGGGCTGTCGATCCAGCTGACACATGACGCCAGGAAGGTGAGCGGATGCTGAGAGCTTGATCGGACGTGTGGTAAGGAAAAGTTTCCTCATACCGATGAGGTCTTCCCTCTACAAGTAGTAGGTCCAAGGATTGTTCTACTTGGTGCAGAGGAGCAGAGCGGATGATTAACCCCTACTGAGCCGAAACTGTACTTGTACTTCGGCCAAGTTTTGCGATGGTTGATTTTATCCTTCAGTCGTCTTAACTGGCTTTGCAGTTTAGCTTGGGCTTGTACATTGGGGTACTCGTGTCCTGGCATTGGGATGGAGACTAACAGGAGGATCTACCTAACTCCGACGACCTCCTTGGTTGCGACTCCATGCCCCAATCATCACGTAACGGTCTTGCCTCCTCCCATCGTGTGAGAAATCGGAGGGACAAACACGAGACAGGCGTTTCCGTGGGTGTCAGCAGCCTTGGAAGACAGCGACCAGGCCTGTAACGAGTTGCTGCCTGTACATACCTACTGACATGCCCCTTCTCACACCTGCCTGACCCATTTCTGTCCGGCTTACCCAATGGGCTCGAATCTCCCCATATATTGCCTGACCATCCTGGGCGCCGTGGCCTGACCAGTCTTCAGACGCGTCTGATGGGGACGATGTGCGCACCCATGCTCCTTACTTACGCTCCTACATACGACAGCAAGTGTCAGCCAGATCCGCACAGTGCAAGTACACAATGTACTTGTACATACATACCTACTCAGGTCCTTTCTCACTCCTCATTCCAGAATACGACCTGACACAGGCCTGCTTATCCTACCCCTTTGTCACGATGACTTGACAAACACGCCACTGGGGAATCTGGCTGACTGACTATATACGAGTACATACCTAAGTACCTACCTCCTTACTGTGCTTGTACATATGTACAGTACATGGCAAACAATTGAACTCCCGTCGAAGCCACTGCAAGACGGAGAGGGTGGAATAAGGACATCTGAACGTGGATACAGTAATTACACAATACACCGTACGTTCCTCCTATTGATGATCATGATGTTCATGCTGCCGGTTATTATTGGTGTATGTAGACACTGACGTACAGAGAGACAAAACTGGGGATGTATGTTTATTTCTCTTTCAAATCCAGCATAGGTACTGTACATAAACACTGCCCGGGCGGGGTCTAATTGAATATGTGAACAGACGGACACCTCGACCCTTGTTTGTACAAATTCCTATATACCCTTGATACGCACCCCCCGTGTTAAAATCTGAAATAGGTAGAGAGAACCGCAGCCACAATTCGTCGTCAGGTCCTGTAAGGTAGGGTAGAGTAGAGCAAGATAGATAGATAGATATGCTCAGTCAATCGACCCATTTGGACGAGTGAGTATTATGTCCTTGATTTCATTCATGCACGATGCATATCTGGTCCCTCCGTATATACACTGTGTTCCACCATAAACAAAGATAGTAGTGCCGCACTAAAAGAGAGAGATCCTCTAGCGTATATACTTCCTGGGGAGGAGATGCAGAGATTCTCTTTCTGAGAAGAGAGAAAGAACCACCCTGACGCCCGGAGTTTAACCTCCCTATAGGTGCCATTATCTATCTTATGTCTGTCTTAAAAAAAAGCCTGCCCTGTCTCCATTCTCAGTTTTTGGAACTGGCCCTTCACTTCCGTCTGCCCCTCCAAGTGTCCAATCTGTATTCACCGGTGCCGGGTAGTCTGGGTTGAACGAAAGTGGGGTGAAAGTGCGTCGAAAGAGGATTGAGCATGGACGCCATTCTTTTATTTTTGCTCTTGTCTCGTCTCGTCTCATCTTATGTCTACCGTTCTTTCTTCCACTCGCCTTTGTCCCTCAATTGCTGCTCTTCATCTCGCTTGAACCAGTGCACACTCCTCGCAAACCCCTCGTCGAGGCCCACCACCGGCACGTAGCCAGTCCTCTTCATGAGCTTCTCGCACGAGTAATACCTCGAGATGGTGGCGTACTTGACCGTCTGGCGATTGAGCTTGCCCTTTCTGCCCGTGAAGTGGTTGAACAGCTCCGCCGCACCGCCGACAAAAGTGGCGAAGGAAGTCGGGAGGGCCGTAATGCGATTCGGGTCAATCGTCCGGCCGTACCGCGAAAAGAGGTAGCGCGACGAGTCCCAGAAGAATGCGGGCTGGTTGTTCGTGACGTTGAATGCTTCGCCATCGACTTTGTCACTGGCCGGTGCACCCTTCCGCAACCCACCATCGAGGAGGACCTGCGCGGCGGAGAGCAGCCCGAAGCACACGTTGTAGACATAGGTGTTGTCGAACAGATTGGCATTGTCTCCCAGTTGGATATGGAGTTGCCAACTCGGAGCCACTGCTGCCGTCCTGAGAATCGCCCCCGAGAACCCCCCACGGTCACCTTCACCCACGATGCCTGCAGGACGGACTGCGCAGGTCAACATCTTGCCGCCGACACTGTAGTCCGGGTTGGCGTTGGCCTCGAGCACAATCTTCTCCGCGAGGACTTTGGTCTCGGAGTAGTATTCCTTGGGATTTGGACACACGTAGGGGTATCGTTCGTCCGCATTGATCAAGTCAGATTCACCGTCGTGCACCACACTCGCGCTGGAGACGTGCACGAAAGCCCCGACACACCCGCCCCAATCGCCGTGTTTCTTTCCGCCCGCAACCTCCAGTAGTGTCCGTGTCCCGTCAATGTTCACTTTTCTAAGGATGGCCGGAGGGGCTTCCCACGACGGAGAGGCGGTGTTAATGACCACGTTGGGTTTCACTTTCCGGAACACTTCGAGGAGCGAATTCGGGTCGGTAATGTCGGCCGAGTAGTACGTCGCACCGTCGAAGAGGTGTTGAGTACATCTCAAGTCCAGGACATGCACAGATGTGGAGGCCTGATCGACGGGAGGGTAGCGGCTGCGGAGGGATGGGAAGGAAGAGGGGAGGAGGTTGTGGAGGTCGTATTTCTCGGGATTGGGGGTCGGGATGTCAGTGGAGGAGGCTGGTTTCTTCGAAGCACCGTTGTCCCTGGCCCCGTTGGTTGCTTGACGCTGCTGGGGCGATGCTGCAATGCTCTCTGTGTCTGCTTCTTCCGAGGGGAAGTTGAGCAGCTGGTCCACGAGTCGCGAGCCCAAGAAACCGCAGCCTCCAACCACCAAAACAGTGCCGTAGGACCGCGGCGTCATATCAACCTCAAGTACCTTCCTAAGCTCCATTGTTCTAGTAGGGGGGGTAAGCAGTTCAACACGGTCTGGCCTGTACTGAGGGTAGTCGACTCATCTCGATCTCGAACTCAAATTCGAGATCCCTCTGTATGTAGGTGAATTTTTGGGACTGTGGAAGAGATGCGCATGTGTTCCTGGAAAAGTGGGTCGCAGCCCCGGAATCGACGCTCTCCTCGTGGCGTGTAGTTTTACGTAATACGAAATCACATGATATCAACTTCCTGATGGGCGGTATGCCACTGGTTAAACCCTCTCTAAAGTGACAGTGAAGAAAATGAGTTCCATTTCGCCTACATTAGAAAGAGAAAAGCCCTTTTCAGAACACCTCTTCACGTTGTCAATATCATCAGGTCATCACTCAGAGCCCTGCCGTGGTATGGTATCGGTGAACGCGAATATGGTGACTGCTGCTTCACAAACGCTCACCGAGCCCAGATTGCCCCCGTTTGCCATCCTGCTGGTCTTGGTCCTGGTCCTGGTCCTGGTCCTTTTTGAAGATACAGAGTATGCTTGTGAAGCTCCGTCCATCTCCCGACTCCCATGCTTGTGGCAAAAAAAAAAGCCAAAATGACCCATGCTCCGTATTCTTCATAGTGTTTTCCGTTCATTCTTTCATCGACTTTCACATTGTTGTGGCCTCGGCTCGGAATGTGCATTTCACACCTCCATCCCTTCCTCCGTCGTTCGCTGTGCGGATCTCCTGAGCTGCCGGTAGTACCTCTTTTTGTCATTCTCGCTGCCCCAAAGCAACTTGGACGCCTCTGGGTGCACAATCGTCCTCGGGTCATATGGTGGGCTTTCCTCCTCCAGCGCTTCGGCGATGCTCTCGACGTGATTTCGTAATTGTTCTGCTTCCTTGGGGAAATAGCAGACCACACCGTCCTTGGACACCCGATGGTGGTAGATGGGTGTTTCCATCTTGACACGGGGTTGTTCGGCGGGGAACCGAGGACTGACTGATATTCGGATTTTGAAAATTCCACCGTCCAAATGGGTGCTGGGTTTACCGAAGTAGGTCATGATCCAGACATAAGGGTTGTCATTGTCCAGCTCAACCGTTATGTTGTGCAGCTTCTTGCGCTTCAAGTGGTCTGCCAGCTGTTCGAATTGTCGTTGGATCGCTGCGGCCTTGGTCGCCTCTCGCTGCTTCAACGCCAATCCCTCGGTCGCCCAGCCGGCCGTCTCCGTGTGAAGCACCTCTTTGATTCGCACCAGTCTTCTACCCAACTCGCCGTATTTGAATTTGCCGTCCATGGTGTTTCCTCCGCCCTCGAAGGGCATCTTCACAAAGTTGGAGCCATCCTTGTTTTTGGGGGAATATTCTTCGATGGTACACATGTAATGTTCAAAGTACCACAGAAACCGCCGCTTATAGAGATCTCTAAAAGGTGCGAATTTAAGCTTGGTTTGGTCTTCAGGGGGCGGTTCTTGGATCCCATCCACGTCGTCTTCCGACGAAACCCATAGGTTTGAGGTAAACACCGGAACAGCAAGTGAGCCATCTGCCTTGATGCCCAGTGCGTCCTCAAGCTTCCGGATTACTGCTATGCGGAGAGTTTCGTGACGGATCTAGCCCCATTGTCAGTCATAGACCCATCCAGCTTTGAAGACGGAAGTTTATACACGGACCTTGGCACAGTACAGGTCATTCATCCTCTTGTCTTCTGTACTCTTCGCATTCTCGTATCCAGGCTCATTTTCGTAAGGATTGTTGCTCATCAGACTCTGAATCGACCATAATACCGACTCCAGTCCCTGTGCAGAAGACCACTCTTCACCCGGTCTCTCTCCATGCCATGTGCCCAGGATCGACAAGCATACTTTGCCATTAGCGTAGATGTTTGGGTTGAATCTCGTACGACCGCTATTCGTCGTTTTGGCCTCGACTTTGGGTGGTTTGCTAGGATACTCTGATCCAAAATTCACCGCGAAGTCGAAGAAACCGTACGCGTAGGGGCTGCCGTGGGGACCGATGATGAGGGCTCGGACGTGGCGCACGTCTCTTTCCTGACAAGCAACTGCGATGGCTGCAGAGAGGGGTTAGTTGAAGGTAGGAGCTGGAGGATGTGTGCCTGGAGCATGACTTACACAAATCACTGCCTTGTTGAATCTGAGTGATCTCCTGTGCACCGATCGTCAGTGGTGTCCTGTGGTCAATAGAAGCGACCTCTTACCCGGGATATTCTCAAAATGGGTTGATTCGACATGGTGAAAGCGGAGATGGGTTCGAGAGGAGCAGGAGGTGAGTGGTGACACGTCCAAGTTCAGGTTCACGTTCATAAGTAGCACGGAGAAGCGTTATTGCGGGGCAAAGAGTGCTGCAGGTCTGCTCATGTAGATTGTCAAGATGCATTGTTTGACAGCTGGCTCCCTTTACGAAAGAGAGGGGAGGGAGGTGAAGCCTTTCTGGTTTTGCAGTTCAAGGTGAGGCTGTGTGTCACAAGCTGCCCGGAAGCCTGAAGGTGATGTGAATACGGGCTTCCCATTTGACGATCCCAGCTTCGATGGTGCCTGTTGACTGGTACGCAACACGCTAGGCGGCTAGGCCACAGATCTGCCTCGTACACCCGTGGGTGCCATCACAAGAAAGGGAGAATGTAGCTGCGAATTACTTGGGTTAGAGTCCTAGAGGGGCGAGGGGCAGCTGCAACAGGGGAGCCTACCGGTTGCACCAGCCTAATCAGCGTTCCCCGCTGCCTGTAAGGCTGAGAAATGGGGCTTGGGTTATTGCTGCCTAACGACCACCGCAGAGTTCATCGGTGGCCCCGGTACCGCCTGAGGCTCATGTACCAAGAGACCTACCCACCTATGGCGGCACGGGGGCAGGCAGTAGTGCCTGTGGGGAATCAATTAGTGGGAGGGGGAGATGGAGATCGGGACTGGAGCCCACTAACAGCCCACTCGTAGATGGAGACTCGTGTTGCCTTCTACTAGTCCCTATGCACCTATGTATAGCCTCATCACCAGCCGGCACGGTCTGATGTATTCGTACTGCGTCGTCACCAATAGATATTTGAATACCTGAAGCCAAGTAGTAGAATACCCTCCATGATACGGGAAGCTTTATACCCTGAGACACTGATCTTAATCCCAATACGCCCATTTCGCTCCGGGTATCATCCATCTCGTTATCCTAAGTTTTTCGATTCTATCCTCTTTTCCATCTGACGACAAGCCTCATCTAGGCATTCTCGTGCGTTGTTGTGGTGCAGTTGTACATATACATGGTCGCAGCTCGTTCAGAAAGACTTTTTCTCCCTCAGATCCAACCAGGCCGCCCTCTAGTCCCATAATTTCGTTTAGTGTTTCTTCAAAGATCCAGATTTCATGATACAACGCGGTTATGTTCCTTTCATTCAGAATCGAGAGTTTGGGACTCCGTCTGCCGACATCAATATTTCCTGGCTCCGGTCAGCTTTTTCCTGGCCGTGCTGTACTCATGCTCCAATCGCTTATCCGTCGGCCGTCAGGATGTAGCCCACCCACGTCTTGTCGACTTTGAGGCCGGTCACTAGCCGGAGTTGCAGATGATGTGACATTTTCCGACGGCGGAGTCGATGACACTGCCATTCCGACAATCGACGGTACCAAGACTTCGGCGTTGGCATCGACGCCAGCCAGGTCTACTGCAGCGAGCGTCGCTTCCGGCGGCGGGCCAGGAAGTTCTGAGAGAGGATAGACTAATCCGTCAAAGCTCATCTCTGGGGACACGGTTCCCAAGGCTATAGAGCCGTGGTCCTGTGTGTTGTTGAAGCGGTACACATTCTCTTCCGTCAAAGCGAACATCGTGGAAGATCTGGCACCTCCAGCGGCCGGTTGGACAAGATCGGATGGATGAGGAGTCGGCATAAAGTCACCATCGACCATGATCGCGGGAGCGATCATAGATGGACGATGGCTTAAGTCAGTCACCGATAACAGTTTAGCGTCCCGGAGTGCCTGCGCTTTGTCTTCGGCTTCGACTCTCCTCATTGTTCGATCCCCTTCTGTCCCGCCTCCCGGGATCTCCTCAGCAAGGATGGCCCTAGAAATGCTGGACCGCAGCGCGGCAGCTTTGCCGTCTACACCAGTGGCACTGTCTCCTGAGGCACACCGGTGCCGATCTGCTGGGGCGAGCAAAATGCTTGATTGTCCATTTCGAGCAAAGAACTCGGTGGCAATGGCATCGGCTTGCCCGCAAGTCGACGAATGGTCGGTGCACGCGCTGCCGAAGGATGGTTGCTGAGATTCTGTGGGAGTTTCTGACCAATTCCGGTGCCTGAAGCCTTCGCGTGCCCTGGATATCCATTTCAGTATGGTTTTCTCCAATAGAGGCCGCTTGACTGGTTTGGCCATATAGTCGTCCATTCCCGCCATCTCGCACCTTTCTCGGTCGCCCTGAATCGCCGAAGCAGTCATGGCCACAATAGGAATTTTCGAGATTGCCTCAAACTCTGTGAATGGAGCGTGATGCCTAAGCAGGTGTGTGGCGTGGTAGCCATCCAGGACAGGCATTTGCACGTCCATTAGTATAAGTGAAGGAATCGGATACTGTTGTGATTGTGCTGGAGTAAGGTCGGGCGAAGTGGCCTTGAGAAGATACTCTAGGGCTTCTCTGCCATTCCACACGGCAATAGCAGAGAACTTCAATGCTTTGATGAATCTAAGAGCAATTTGCTGATTGACAGGATTGTCTGAGAACTTTAGCCTCGAACCGACATGTATGGGTTCTGCATTGCTTACCTTCAACGACCAAGATATGTATCTGATCTCTCTCTAGTTCAGGCATGGGAGTTCCGACTCCTGGACTTGATAGCCTCGTCCGAGCATGGTCGCCGCCCGCACTTGTGTCTCCGGATGACCTGGCTAGGGTCATAATTTTGCGATGTTTTCGAACGTCTTCGTTGGACGAGTCTTTGGAGCAAGACAAATCAGGCTGTGTCCGATCGGGTATCGTGCCGACTTCTCGCTCAGGCACAGGAGATCCAGTTTGATATTCAAGTTTCTTGAATGGAATGGTGAAAATAGCTTTGGTCCCTGCATCAAGCTTCGAATCCAGACGAATTGTCCCATGCATCAGGTCTACCAAATTTTTGGATATTGTCAAGCCGAGACCGGTCCCTCCGAACCGCCTCGCGGTGCTTGAGTCTGCTTGGGTGAATGGCCTAAACAATCTCTTCTTGACTTCTTCTTCTATGCCAATGCCGCTATCTTCAACACAAAATTCGATCGTGATCGTGTCGTTGGATTCGGAAACGATGCGAGTGCTTAGCTTGACGAAGCCCTTGGAAGTGAACTTGATGCTGTTGGTTACGAGGTTGACCAAGATTTGTCGAATTCGGCCAGGATCGCCCAATACAATAAGTTGCTCGGATGAACTGATATCAATGGCACTCTTGAACTCCAGTCCTTTACGTTGAGCTGCAAATGAAAGCATTTTGGCAACCTCGCGGAGTACGTGGTTCAAGCTGAACTGCACCTCCTCAATGTCAAGCCGGCCCGACTCGATCTTGGAGAAGTCCAAAATGTCGTTGATGACGGTAAGAAGAGAGTTGGCGGATCTCTGAATGTTTTGGGCGAACTCGCTTTGTTCCAGATCCAGGCAAGTATCCATGAGCAACTCCGACATTCCCAGTACTCCTGCGATGGGCGTCCGGATCTCATGAGACATGTTGGCGAGAAAGCTGCTTTTCATCTTGCTCGCTTCTTTAGCCGCGGTCTCCTTCGCAAGCAATATAATGTTTTCTTGCTCTTTGTGCCGCAGGGAGGTCACGTCAGATCCAATGACAATAACTCCCGCAATATAGTTTTCATCTTCCACCCTATTGGGGCCGGTTTTGCCCTTCAACGGTACCATCTTGGATCGGAACCATCTAGAATTCACCTCATTCTCGCAGATTTCCAGGTCAGAAGCTCCGGATAAGATACGAGACAGAGCCTTGCTGAATTGATCAATAGCCTTCGGCTTAAGACGAGTGCGCAAAACCTCAAGAACAGGGGCTCCGATGATCCTGTCGGTTGTCGCATCGCCCATGACGAAGGAGCCTTCATGGAAGCTGACGTTGAGCTGCCGATCGAGAATCCACATGGTCATTTGCGAGTGTTTCAGCACGTCCAGCAATTGTCGTTGAACCCTTTGCCCGGAAATCTTGGCATCGACGACTTCCTGGATATCTGTACACGTGCCGAACCATTTCACAATCTTGCCTGTCTTGTTATCACGCATAGGCAAGGCTCTCCCGAGCATCCATCTCCATTGTCCGTCAAATCTCCTGCAACGATACTCCGTAATGTACTCGTTTCCGGTCTCGAGAGAATGACGCCATCTGTTGGTGGTTTCGGGCATATCCTCCGGATGAAAAGGCAATTTCCATCCTGAACCCAGGGAAGTCGCTGGAGTCATGCCAGTGTAGTCATACCATCTTTTAGAGTAATAATCATGATAGCCATCGGCTCTCGTGGTCCAGATCATTTGTGGCATCATATCACAAATGAGGCGAAATTGCTCTTCGTTTTCTGCTGTTTGGTGTGCAATCTTTTCGGTATATTCTGTGACGTCCTTGAACGCTATCAAACCTGCAAGAAACTCTCCGGACTTTTCGTCGTAGACTGGATGTCCGCTCACGTCGAAATTGGACTTTTTGCCCGTCCTGTCGTTGATGAGGCCAATCTGCCAATTTGTAAAAGGCTGCTGAGTTCGACACAGAGCGAGGACGGGATTGGTGTCCTCTTGAAGCTCTCGGGAGAAATCTGCAGTCCATGGACGAAAGCGCGACATGAAATCGTAAGACTCGTCCGAGGTGGGATCAGTCTCAACCGCCAGTAACTTTCTGGCAGCGAGGTTTGGGAACACCGCGCTCTCATCTTTCCACATGGCAATCAGGGGGATTTCGATTGCGTTCAGCATAGCGTTCTTCATCTTCAGGACCTTCTGAAAGTCTGTCGGGACGGATGGGGCGGAGCACTGCGTTGGAGGGGCGATGGGAGGAAAAGAACCTGCTTGTGGCTGTTCTGCGGGCGACGTGACCTGAGAGGTCCCAGTGGAGGAGGCAGGTGTCTGGGAATGTGATGAACGGGAGGACCTGGCTGAATGGGACGAGGGATGACGAGTAGTGCCCGATGAGTGTGACAATGGTCTTTGGGAAGTTTGCCCTGCTGAACTTGTGAATGTCAAAGTGAAGAATTGTTGTCCCTCTAACTCCCAAATACTGATTATCATTCGACAAGTGATGTGGACAGGACGATGGGCCCTGCTAGGTTTCTGTCGACGACTGCGACATGGTTTTTGGGCACGATGACTGGAGATGATCACATCGACGACGGTGTCTCGAGTCATTTCAGTCCGATTTTGCAGCTGCGGCCTACCTCGTGCAGCGGCTTCGGCAACAGCAATGGGAGTTGTCTCTCCGCTCTGTACATCGCGCAGCAAATTCCTCGAAGGCATCTTTTCTCCTGCAACAGGGTGCAAGTCACTGGCAAGGTTGTCTAGAAATCTTTCCCAGCTGACCCATATTGGAACGCCACCATCCAAGACCATGTCAATCCCTAGTTGAGAAAGTGTCTGGCCCTTGAGAAAATCGTTATAATTGAAGTCAGGATCATCTTGATCCGCCCCCAACAGCCTTCCCACAGCAGAATTGGCCAAAAGGACCGTTTTCAAGGAGGAGAGGACGAGAATTGGTGTCGGCAGCTTCGCGAGGGCTGCCAGTGCAATCTCGGTCGCCATGGGGAGTTGAGGCAGGTCGATGAAGAAATCGTGGGCAGAAGACGCGGTGGCATTGCGTTCCTCAGCTTCAGCAGCGTGAGCGGTGATGGTGGTAGTGGTGGTGATTGTGGTGGTGGTAGCAGCAGCAGCAGCAGCAATAGCAGCAATGGATTGTGAAGAGGCTTGAGATTGTACAGAAACACCAAGGTCGGGCGGTCTGAGTTCGACATCGACATCGCCATCTCCATCTCCATCTCCACGAACCATTTCCAAAGCAGCAGGTGTGGCTGTAAGGGCGATTGGAGGAGAGGGATCAAGAATCCTTTCGGCGGGACTCGGCCACCAACAAGCGGCATGTGAGGTGACGTAGGAGGCACTGGAGACACTGGAGGCCCTGACGAAGCCAG
The DNA here is from genome assembly GCF_001651985.1 of Fonsecaea erecta. Classification (NCBI taxonomy): domain Eukaryota; kingdom Fungi; phylum Ascomycota; class Eurotiomycetes; order Chaetothyriales; family Herpotrichiellaceae; genus Fonsecaea; species Fonsecaea erecta. The sequence goes on along the minus strand of NW_017387245.1, from coordinate 3,974,414 downwards.
ATTCGGGCCAGTTGGTCTCAGATCATGGGCAGCTGAGAGGGCAGCGACGGCGACATCGTCCTGCACCATGTAGTAACAATGGGAGTAACAACAGCAGACATCGGCGGGATATAGGGGACTTGTATTAGGTTGGGTTCGTGCTTCTGTCCGCAGTTAGTTGAGTGTGTCAAGGAGGAGACAAGAAGCGGCTCGGAGACCCATATGTCATGGAACACGCAGGCGACCGACGTAGTGGCTGATGGTCGGTGGTGGACCGGTGGTGGTGGGTGGTGCGCACTAGGGGCAAAACAAAGATGGGAAATTGAGATTTCCCTCACTTCCCCATTTCCTGCTCTCCTTCTCCCTGCGTTTCCTGTTTCCCACTTTTCCCTCTCACTTCCTCGTGCGCCTCTGCCACGTTGCCGCGGCAGCATGTCTTCATCGTCCAATTCTCGCTGCCCTGGCCTCAGGGACAGAAACGAGACGTTGTGCAGCATCCCAACCAAGTCCCTCCCGGCGAGCCGCAGTCACTAACCTCCCACAAATGAAACCACTCCCTTGTTATTCGTCGGATTACTGATATCAGCCAATTGAGGATGTCATAAGAACCGAAGGCAATCCGTCCCTCGCCCGCTTTTCCCGACTCCCCTCCACCCAATCGTGCAACTCTACCTCCATGACCGCCAATCTTTAGCAGCTCCGGACGCCGAGGCCACCCATTCTTCACCAGTGTACGGTGGACGCAAAGCCGACCACTCCTCAATGAGCAACCGGTGTCTTTTGGGTTTGCCAGACGGGTCAAAAAAGACAAGTAAAAAGACATTGTGACTCTCATTTAATGATTTGGAGAGCAACCTGATCACAGCCCATGAGAGGCCTCGCCCATAAGGAGATGTGAGTTGTTTTCGTGTTCTCTCGAGTTCTGAGTGCTGGAAACTCGGTGTTCGCTTTTATGCTTTTGTGCTTTTGTGCTTTTGTGCGCTTTTGTGCTGTGCTCTGCTGTGGCCAACACGGTCCGCCCTCGTCGGCCGCGAGAACGACTACGGGAGACATGCAGTCTGTATGACAATCCTAGCCTCGGCTTTATTACGACGACAGAAGGCCTTAAAACGATCCTTCGACTTTACTATATAGGACCGATTTGTGGCTCATCGTAGGTGGCAGCCTTTCCCTTCCGCAACAGTTTCGTCAGAAGGCACTCTTGTCGCAAACATGGCGCCTTCTATCCCCCATGCCCTCGCCCTTGATCTATCTCAGTACCCCAGCCTGTCGTCTGCTCAGCTAGGCCATCTGCGCCATTTCTACAACCTTGCATTCCAGCCAGATGGAGAGTGGGCAAAGATGGGTGCCCAAGAACCCCTTCAAGAGTTCCTAGACGCCTATCGCTATCAACTCGCCACAATGGCCTATGCCGTCGGTGTCGCTCACTATCATCGATTACCGGCTCTTCGCACGGTCTTCAAACCACTCCTCCGCCAGCTGATCCATAAGATGTTGCGTAGGGAGGTCTGGGCCTACTGGTTCAACACCAGTCTGGGCGGCAAGCGCACCGATCCGAGTTTGCAAAAGCTCCGAGAACCGTGGGCCGACCCTGTCGTGAGAGAGAACATCATGTACAGCGGTCATCTTCTATTGATGACCAGCCTCTACGCCATGCTCTTCGACGACGATGAATTTGAGAAGCCTGAGTCTCTTGTCTTCAAATGGGACCCTATGTTCTTCGGTCTTGGCGACGAGACTTTCTCCTACGACAATCGCAGCCTTCAGGAAGCCATCATCCGGGAAATGGAGAGGAATGGATGGGTCGGCGTCTGCTGCGAGCCAAACGTGGTCTTTGTTGTCTGCAATCAATTTCCAGTACAGCCCCTCCCCTCTTCCGCCCGCCTTGGGCTGATGTGTTACATTTACTGATACTGGGCACAGATCATAGCCATGAAATACAATGACTCTCGGGACGGTACGAACAAGGTCGAGGAAGTTTTGACCAAGTACAAGGCCGCCTGGGACAAGAAGGGCATGGTGTCTCCCGATGGTCTCTTTGTTGATTTCTGGATGGTCAAACAAAATCACATCGTCCCCCCTTCAGATGTGGGATGGACCGCATGGTAGGCTTTCCACTGCCTTGACCCATTGAGGCCTAACTCACCGACTCTTAGGGCAGGTGCTTTTATGAACTCCTGGAATCCGCAACTTGTGGAGGCTCTCTATCCGAAACAGTTCCCTGGCTTCATCACGAACATCTCCGGTCGCGTCCGCTTACAACCGCCCATTGTAGCCAACCACTACCGCAAACTCTCGGCGGCGGCGTCCTCGTCTACGTCTGATGAAGAGAACTTCCGGCAAGCCACTGTTCTTGCCAAAGCTGATCTTGAGAAGAAGCCTACGCCGCCTTTCCCGTACACCAAACCCTGCTTCGGATACGTGGTCCAATGGCTCTCCGAACTCGGTCGAACAGAGATTCTCGACGGCCTTCTCGCATACGCCGACCAAAACCTCAACCCCACATGGGAGAACGGGGGCCTGTTCTACCCTCGCAACGACACACCTTTTGTCTTCACTGAGGACAACCAGGACGGCGAGGGTGTCAAATGGACACATATCTCCCCTTTCTGCGGCAATGCAGCGATCGGGTACGCACGACTCAATGTCAGAGATGGACAGCGGATCATGTACGAAAAGCCCTGGACCAGGGAGTCTCTGGCCCACACGCCGTGGATCGACCACCTCGACTTCGCAGGGAAGGAACACGGGGTTGGTGTGCTTCGCGGCGTGTGGGATGAAGATGCCCATGTGCTGATCCTGACAGTGAAAGGATGGGACTTTGAAGGACGAGGATGCCCCGAGGCCGTGACCATTGAGCCTGTGGCTCGGGGTCTGCGTCCAGGAACTTGGGCAGTCTATGTCGACGGGAAGTTACACGCCAGCAGGAAATTGCCTGATCAGGCCGGGAATGATGGGTTTGGGGTAAAATGTGAAGTCAAGAGGGGCCAGGAGGTGGACGTGGTGTTTTTGCGGGTTGATGGTGGGATGAACGGCCATGCTGGCGGTTACGCCAACGGCCATGCCTCTTGAAAAGTTGCGAACGAGAATGCCATCTGCCATTCGGCCCTTGAGATCTCAAGCATAAATAGACATGGACATGGAGGCATCATCATTATCATCTGTTCATTACATCGATCGACTAGTATTAGAGTCTCTGATCAAGGGGAGTATAACGAGAAGACGAAAATCTATCTATCTAGAGCCTGAGTCTGAGTCTGGTCTATCAATGCAGACAGACACACTCACATGCATCGAGTCATGATGTGATCGGACGTCACAGAACGCCATCGCTATGCTTCCATCCGCTCCCAACTCCACACACTGCTTCATTGGGCATACCCATCGTCATCATCAGCAGGAAAGAAATTTACAAAGCAAAGGACGAGGGGAGAAACACATTGGCACATAGAACCGTCTTTTACACCTCAGCCCAGATCAAGACTGTGACGCTGCCGGCTCTTCAAACTTGAGTTCCTGCGGGCCGTCACCGGCCATCTCTTCCTCATCTCGAGCTGCTCTCTCGCCACCACCGATTTTGTTGTTGTTGGCCTTCTTGACCGAGACAATCAGGCCCTGCTCGGTCTCGAGGCCGACGTTGAGATCGTACGCCTTGATGAATAGACTCGCGGCGAGGGAGAAACCCGCCAGGGCGGCGAGGACGATGTAGACAGTGCGCAGCGAATCGGTGTAGGCGGTGCGGAGGGCCAGTTTTCCCGGGCCGGCCGGGGTGCCCCTGATGATCTCAACGAGGGCGGCGGCGTCCTTGGCCAGCTCCGAGGCGCGCGCCGCGTAGGCCGGGTACTTCTGGAGGTTGGAGACCATCTGGTTCTGGAAGATGACGCCGCCGATGGCCACGCCCAGGGCCTGGCCGAACGAGCGGAAGAAGACGAACATGGACACGGCGAAGGCCATGTCCTTGTTCGTGCTGGCCGCTTGCACCTGGAACTGGAGGCCCGGGAACAGGATGCCCAGCCCGATGCCTGACACCAGGTTGATGAAGATCCACTGTGGGACCGTCGTGTCGACGTGCAGGATCGTCTGCAGGCCTAGCCCCAGCGTCGCAATGCCCCAGCCCGCCCAGATGGCCCAACGGTACGCCGCAAACTTGGTGATCAGCAGGCCCGTCACCACCGCCATGGGCGCCACGGTGAAGGTCTCGGGGAACAGTGCGACGCCCGACAGCACGGGTGTATAGCCCTTGACCGCCTCAAAGTACAGAGGCTGGTAGTACAGAAGACACCAGAGGGCCATGCCGTGGAGGGTCGTCGTCAGATAGGCAATGTTGGCTGTGCGGTTGCCGAACACCGAAAGTCTCAGCAAGGGCTCGGGCGCGAGGTACGCCTCGTAGAGGCAGAAGCCGATCAGACCCACGGCGCCGACAAGCAACGGCACCAGCGTCCGCCACGACGACCAGCTGTACATGACACCACCCCATGTCAAAGGGATGAGGAAGCTCGTCATGCTGCCCACGAAGATGACGGTGCCGAGCCAATCCACGCGACGCAGTTTCGCGGCAATGCTCTGTGGGATGACGTTGAGACGGAGGAACAGGGGAATCATGACAGATCCAATGCCGATGAAGGGGAGATTGAGCCAGAAAATCCACCGCCACTGCACTTGGGCAAAGGCACCACCGATGATAGGACCAGAGACGGAGCCTATGGACCACATCCCTGCGATGATGCCTGCCCATTGACCTCTGTAGCGAAGGGGGACAAGGTCGGTAACGACGATTTCGGTCATAACCATGACACCTGTTTACTGCCAGTCAGAACCAAAGTGTCTGCAGATGCGATTGAAGGAGAAGAGGAGATATGACCTACCACCTCCGCCAATTCCTTGAACTGCCCTTCCCGCTAGGAGGAGACCGAAATCGTTCGACAAGGCTGACATCATGACCCCTACGAAGAACAACGCCACAGAGACCATGATCACAGGCATCCGTCCAAAGATATGGCTGAAAGACGCAAAATTGGGTTGGAACACTGTCGAGGCGAGTAGGAAGGAGGTGCCCGCCCAGAAGGCTTCGATAGCAGTTCCATGTAGTTTTCTGGCGATGACTGGAAGGGCAACACTAATTGACGTGCCGTCAAGCGCCACCATAAGTGTCAATACCGCCAGAGCAGCAAAGGCCAGGATGAATCGGGTTGAAATGGTGAACTCGGTCGAAGCAGGGGTGCCATTGTTGTTGCTGTTGTCGACGTTCGTCTTCTCGGAAGTGATGGAGGACGAAGATGAAGTTGTTTGGGATGCTTGCGTCTCTTGAGTGGGAGGCCCATCCTTCATCTCTTCAACAGGCACAGGTGGAACATCCATTGTGGAGGAAGGTATTTCGCAGCTTGATGGCCGGGGAGTGTAAGGGATGGCAGGGCAGGGTCGGAGGTGAACAGGAGGAACTTTATGAATATTTTGAAAGAGACTTTGCGCCGATGGGATATTGTGGGTACCAACGGGATACCTGTTTATATTGGGAAGATAGCAAACAAAGGGACAGGCAAAAGTAGTCACTGCTTTGGCTTGAGCGGGTTTGTGCAGTCCAACTGCCTCGCCACGATATATACCATTTCATTGCATACTCACCCAAAAACCAGTCGGTCCGAGCGGTCTCCATACCTACAATATTGCTGACTATTTCGTCGGAATGATAGACGGTGCGTCTTGCCGTCGATGTAAAACAAGGACATCATGGTTCTGGAGCGTAGCGACGAGGCTGCCATGAATGAAGCACCACATTGGTTGTTTCGGTGCAATAATTTTCGAGAATGCCGACTTTGGCCGACGGACCAACTTCAGGCCGCCCATCGATATGTACGTACCGCGAAGGCCTCCTTTCGATGGGGAATTTTCAAGCGTCATTGATTCGGCACAGTTCGTTTGCTTTGACCCACGCCCTTGGTTTGGATGGTGATTGGGGCCGCTGCCGAATGCGACAAAATACGAAAGTCTTGTTGGCTCAAAGGCGATGCGAGGTACGACGTCTAGCTGCTATTCTCCGTACACATCTTTTAGAGCCGACTTGCCTCGACCCATGAGTCATCTCTTTACTCTCTCTTGCCCTGAGGTCTCCAGTCTCTCTGTTCTGAGGTATAGCATACCTAGGGATTGCCGGATTTGAGTCTGCCTTGGAGCCAGAAGGACTCGTGCAAAATCACGCCGGTCGAGAACCCAGTACAGGGTCATCGATCACCTCTGCCGGGTTTCGAGATGCTAGCGTCTGGACAAATCTGGCGACCGCGCGCATCACGTCATGACGGAAGATTCAGAGACCGTGTGCCTGATTATGGTTTCATTAGAAAGGGAGAAGATGGCGGAAGAGGTGGACAAAACGCCCAAGTGGACTGCGGACAAATAGTCGGGCCGACCACGTGACTGATGACAATTCAAAGGGGACGTATATCTCCCCACCAGGGGAGCGTCTCACAATCAACAACAATGGAGCAGATGTGTTTTCAGGTTTGCTATTGGCATGCCCGTATCTCCCCATAATGAATAATCCAAAAGTCAAACTCGTACTGCCAGCATATTCATCGTGACCTCGTCCCTATTGTAGGATATCTGAGTCCGCATCCAAGGAGATGCCTCCACTCAAACAGCAACCTGCTTCAAGCTCCACCAAGATAGGACAACCCCTTCTGGCCTCCTCTCGATCCAGCAATCATCCCGACGGATTGGCGGCGAAGACAGCACCTACTCCGGCGCCGTAGGCAAAAGTGTTCCAACTTGGCTTCTTCCGCCGGGGAACTGCTTCTCCGCTGTCCCTCTGGACGAGCCGCGCTGCATCGGCTTCCAAGTCAGACAGCGTTCTTGCCTTGGGCTTGACCTCTCGATCGGTGACGTCGACATATTCTGGCCGGTCTTTGTGGCTTGCTCTGCGCTCCTTCATCCTTGGGCCCTGCATGTTGCTCTCGTCGGTCATATCGACGAATTCTGGACGGTCCTTGTGGCCTCCCTTGCGCTCCTTCCTGCCTGCACTGTGCATCCTGGTCATCTCAGCGTCGTTGGATTCGGTCGTGTAGATGGGTTGTTGCGTAGGATCGTGGACCTTGTGACTCCACAGGTTGGTGGAGCGCACCGCCGGTTGGGTCGGATCGTCTATAGTTTTGCTGTTTCCGAAGCACATGTTCGCAATTGGGGAAGGGGCCCGACTAATGTTCTTGACTGTTTATCTTGGGCCACGGACAGTGCAGTCAGTTAGGGAGCAGTGAAACCGTCTGGAAGCTGTTGCGATTAGTTGGATAGGTTATTGCGTGAAACTGTAGTTTGAAAGGACTGGTGAGCACGAAGATACAGATGGGGCTGCCAGCGTCGAGTAATTCATTCAATAAAAAGGGCAACGAGCAAGTGGTGTGAAAGACTCCGAAAATAGCTCTCCCGAATACGACAACGGCCCTGGCAGTGTCAAGAGGTAGCACTGACAAGCGAGAAGCAGGGGAGATGGAAGAAACGGCAGAGCAGGCTTTCTGTAGGCGTTGGGAGGATAAAAATAGCGAACCCCATGATGGTTGTAGGAGAAGCGAGGAGGTTAGAGGCATGAGATACAGAGGACGAAGGGGTTGTGAATGGTGTGTGGCGAGTAGTGAGTATAGGGAACCAAGCACCACCCCCGCATCGTCATTGTCCTGGCATTTAGGCTGCGACTGCGCCTAGTGAGCCTCACTAGCCCCAGTAGTGAGCCCCTACCACGCCTGGGAACGCCTACGCATGTGACTGCGCTTGGAACGCTTCTCTGCCGTGTCTGCCTCAGGCCACTTCAGCCTCAATGATTCACTCATCAACGGCAATCATCCCCTCCCTTCATTGGCACTCCATCGATATTTCTGTTCTCCTGAACCTCTGAACCGTGTGAACCTCCCTCTATCGCATCGTGCCTGGATTCACATCCAGCAATCAGTCGAGGCCACTACGTTGCTTCGCCTTGAATTGAATATCCCCAGGTGTTCACACAAGCCAGGTTGAGAAGGTGATGCAGCAAAAGAAACACATAACCACACTTTCGGTTTAATACTTCACCACGGTGTCGTGCAAAGATCAACCTCACCCGCTGCATCTTCTGCGAGGTGGATCTCAAAATATAGCCATGGACAAGAACCAATGCTTACAGTCCGAGTGAAAGTGTCAAGAGTGACACCATTCTATATCTCCAGGAGCATTATGACACGAAGCACGTTGCCATATTATTATTGTCTGTGGATGTTTATACGCCAAGTGTACCACCTTATGCCTGTCTTTTGCGACTCAGTCTAATGAATGTCTGACTCGAATGCCGAGGTCTTGTTTCCGTCAATGCGGAGTCGGATACTTCAAGCATTGGGAGGCCTGGGCAAGCCTTACTCCACCTGAAGAGCTTGAGAGGAAAACGACTGTGCCTAGTGCTCCGTACACTGCCCTGTACCTTGTCACTGCCTCGGTCGAATTGGTTGGCTTCGTTGGAAGCATGGTTTCATGTTTCAGCGAGTACTTACAAAATAACAAACTCGCCTGAGACTTGCCTGCATTTGGTTCAATGTCCTCCAACAGCACATTATGGCTCAACATATCATGACGGGGCCGTTTTGCCCACCAGCGCCCAATGACAAAATCACGATCCCAGAACTAATGACGAAGTACAACCCCGATTCCGTTCCTGCAGACAAGGTGGTGCACATCGATACGATAGCCAACAAGAGTCTCACGTATGGCGGCCTTCGAGAACAAGCTGCCAGGTGTGCGTGGGGACTGCAGTACAGATTGGGCATGAAGGAACAGGATAGACTGCTGGTCATTCTTCCCAACTCGGTATGTCGCCTGCAAGAACAAGGAGTCTGCAGCTCGGTCTAATCCATCCTGTCATAGACCGACTTTGTCATCCTCGCACATGCGACATTGTGGCTGGGAGCAGTATTCTCGTATGTCTGCCCAGGTTTTTGTGGATCATAGATATCTCACGACAATGGCCCGCAGGCCCCTTAACCCGTCATCATTGGCCAAAGACATTGCCCATGCTCTGGAGCTTGTCCAGCCCAGTCATATTGCCATTGATCCTTCCAAGCTTGAAGCTGTCAATGCTGCGTTTCAACAGTTCAGTTGGGAGGAAAGTGCACGCCCGCTGGTGTTTACCGTGCTAAAAAGATCTGGTAGTCTCAAGCTGGTGAGATTTTTCCAGGTTTTGTCTAAACATCACGACCTGATACTTGGTAGTTTCCCGACGACGTCGCGGGCCAGACCCCCGACCAGTCGCTTCCAATCTTCGACCTTGGAGGGAGGAGTACCAAAGACGTGACTGGAATGATTGTGTTTTCGTCTGGGACGACCGGAAAAATCAAAGGTGTTCAGCTGTCCCATTACAATCTGGTCTCCAATATTGTCCAGACACGCATCTCAATGCCGTGGATGATGAATCACGCCTCACGCGAAGTCTTCTTTCCCCCATGTAAGGGTCCAAAGTCCGAGTGTCGCAGCATCGGTTCCACGAGTCTGACAGAATTCTCGCAGACTGCCATGTCTACGGCCTCGGTGTTGTCGTGTTCTGCGGCATGTGGGTAGGCTCGTTCACCTGTGGGATTCCGGCCTTCGACCTGGACTTGTTCTGCCGGAAGATGGAAGAGCATCAAGCGACATGGGCGCACATAGTCCCGCCTGTTGCCATCCAACTAGCGAGCTCAGATGTTGCAGCAAAGTACCAGTTGTCGTCGATGAAGATCATCCTGATCTCGGCAGCTCCGACTAAACGAGATCTCCAGATGAAACTCAAAGCAAGGTTTGGAGGGGATGTCAAGATTGTGCAGGGTCGGCCACCAGAATATCCCTCAAGCGATGTGTGCTGACTGTTTCAGGGTATGGAATGTCGGAATGTTCACCAACAGTGCTTCTGCAGAGCCCCCTTGATGACGAGAACAACATTGGGACTGCAGGAAAGCCGGTTGCCGGGACGTATGTAACTCCCTGCATTGTCTCCGCTGGTATCTGCACGCGGCTCGGATCTGATCTGTTCAATCACTCGACACAGGGAGCTTCGACTTGTCGACCCAGTAACATTGAAGGACGTTACCCCAGGCGAAGAAGGCGAACTTTGGGTCAGAGGTCCTCAGACAATGATGTCAGTTTTTGCTCGTCTGGCTGCTCTCTTTTACTGACAATTAGCTAGGGGATATTATAGAAACGAACAAGCCACACGAGAGACTTATGTCGGTGACTGGCTGCGGACCGGCGACATCATGCGGGTGGATGAGAACGGCAACTTCTGGGTCACAGATCGTCTCAAAGAGGTAAATGCAAGCTTGCACACTCTTGAGATGTCGCTAACCTGGTTTTAGCTGATAAAATATAAGGGGTAGAGGATCACCTGGACATCTTCATTCCACATTCGCTCGAATGCTGACTACCCACTAGTTTCCAAGTGCCACCCTCGGAACTCGAAGACCTGCTCTTGAAACACCCCTCGGTGGTGGACGCTGCCGTGACTTCGATCTACTCGGACGAGCAAGCCACCGAGCTCCCTATTGCATACGTGACACTTCCTGCGAAAACACCGCCGTCCCAAAAACAGAGTCTGCTTGCTGAAATCCGGACCTGGGCTGACGGGCAGGTGGCAGGGTACAAGAAGCTGCGCGGTGGAGTGTTCGAATTGAACCCTCTGCCCAAGACACCGTCGGGTAAGATTCTGAGAAGAGAGCTGCCGTGTAAAAAGGCACAATCGGAGGGACGAGCAGCGAAGATATGATCCTGGCTTATAGTTGAATTGAGATTGTCCGATAGACGTAGAGGCTGGACCATAGATTCTGTGATTCTGTGATTCTGTGATTCTGTGATTCTGTGATTCTGTGATTCTGTGATTCTGTGATTCTGTGATTCTGTAGAGAGAGAGAGAAACAACAACCTTGACTGTGCTGTACCTCATCATCATATCTCCATTGAAAGACCACCGGACAATGCCGGACATATCGTCTCTCTTCGGCCAGTTGGCTGTATATCGCCCCGTCCCCGGACCGGTCGAAAGCTGTCCGGATTCGTCCATGTGGGTCCGGCTCTTAGCATAGCATTTAATGGTATTTGATTGGTTGTAGCGACGAGCTGTCCCACATTAATGCCAGATCGCGGAGTTAAAGGACCAAACAATATCGGTACATAAGACTTCAATGCATGCATGGCATGCCAAGTACTATACCCCATGGTGGAAAGGCTATTATATAAAGATCGACGACGAGATACATTCTCTCATCCTTAAAGAGAGACATCAGACCACCACAAGAACTCGTACACACACACTTCCTCTCTCTGATCAACTAACAACTTGTTTACTTTATCTACTGTGTTCTCCTCTCCTCATCTTCAACCGAAACCATGTCTCTGACCAAACCCCTCCCCTCCCTCCCCCTCGGCAAGAATGGGCCCGAGATTCCGGCCATGGGCATTGGGATGATGTCGCTGGGCCACGCGTACGGGTCGGCGGGCGGGGACGAGGAGCGGCTGGCGTTCCTGGACGCCGTGTACGACCTGGGCGCCACGCACTGGGACGACGCCGACCTCTACGGCGACACCGAGACGCTGTTGGGGAAGTGGTTCACGGCCAACCCGGACAAGCGCAAGGACGTGTTCCTCACCACCAAATTCGGCTTCGCCGGCCAGGACGCCAACGGCGGCTACATCATCCGCAGCGACCCGGCGCACGTCAAGGCCGCCTGCGCCGCCAGCCTCGACAAGTTGAAGTCTGGCTGGATCGATCTGTACTACTGCCACCGTGTAGACGGCAAGACGCCCATCGAGGAGACGGTCAAGGCCATGGTCGAGCTGAAGAAGTAGGTAGTAGCCCATCCCTGCCTCCCAGTGTCCGGAAGAGATCCCTCGGTCTGCAGTTACATGACGAAACTAACGCATAACTATTTACCAAAACAGTGAAGGCAAGATCCGCCACCTGGGCCTCAGCGAAGTGACGGCATCCACCCTCCGACGCGCACACGCCGTGCACCCGATCGCGGCATTGCAGATCGAGTACTCGCCGTGGGCGCTGGAGATCGAGAGCAACGGGGTGCTGGCGGCGTGCCGGGAGCTGGGAATCGCGCTTGTGGCGTACTCGCCGCTAGGACGCGGGTTTTTGACGGGCACCATCAAGTCGGTGGCCGACGTGCAAGGCGACTTCCGCGCCATGCTGCCGCGGTTCCAGCCGGCCAACTTCGACAAGAACCTTGTATTGGTGCAAAAGATCGAGGCCCTCGCCGCCGCAAAGGGCGTCACCACCTCCCAGCTCGTCCTCGCCTGGCTGCGCCGCCAGTGGCCCGAGGGCGTCCACCTTCTCCCGGGCACCCGCAGCGTCGCACGTGTCAAGGAGAACCTCGCGGCCCTATACATCACCCTCACCGACGAGGAGGACCGCGCCATCCGCGCCGCCTGCGAGGAGTGCACCGTCACCGGCCTCCGATACCCTGAGGCCATGGAGTATATCCAGGCCGGGGAGACTCCGGAGTTAAAGTGAGTGAGGGATCGCCTGCAAGGAGGGCAAGGAGGATGGAAAAGGAAGCAGAAGGAGAGGGATTAGAAAAATGAAAATTGGACGGATGGCTGTTGGACAAAAGAATGGAGGAATGATGGGACACGTCGCTTCACTCACCCCCAAGAGATATATATCTCTCTGTGTATTTCCATGTGTCTTTTAAAAGTGAATTCTCCAGTATTTTCCATGTAAAAGCCACGCAGCGCATGAATGCATCCTGAGAGTCAATCCTTGGGAGACACTCTCCAGCCGCATCCCCGTGCTGCTCCTCACCAGGGACTATTGGGATCAGCCCTCTTGTGGAGATACTAACAGTACCTTACATTTGCATGAGGTACATAAGATTCAAAGACCGTGCCCGGTAGATGGATGGATGAATGGATGGATAGACGGATGAGAAGGATAGATCCTCTCCCGAGATAGTATTCATTCTGCTCATGTCATCATATCATATATCAGGATGCACTATATCCGTGCTGCTCCTGTCCGTGTACCTGGTACAGGGATTGAATCGCGGTGTCAAGTCCCGTTTGCACTCTCCTTGCCTTGCTTTACCTTACCTTGCAATCCTTTGTCTGGTCACCAAAGCAAAGACGGCGGTGACGGTCCCAATCATAATTACATAACGCTCGCTTCACAAGAGTCCCAAAACTTCAGAGGGGGTATTTGGTTTGAAAATCCATCGCTTTACTTTTCCTGTTGTTTTTTATTTGGGTTCCACGCCAAACGAGAGAGACGAAAGCCTGGTTTGCGAACAGCTGTGCAAGGCCAGAATAGCTGGCTGCTGGCAACTCGAACCAGACGGGCCTGTTGTATTCCCTATTCAATAATGCTTGAAAGGCACTCCGCCGTGGTTGTCTTCTTCATCTTCATCTGCCCTTGGGAGTCAATTGGGAGACTCCTTCCCCGTACTCGCTATGTGCAAAACCATCACCAGACTCCGATTTCCCTGAACATTTCGTGCTTCGCTTCTTCTGACGCATCACTTTCGTTGTGGTGGCAGACTCGTGTCGGACATCTCCCCGCAAGGGAAAAAGGAAAACATCGTCTAGACTTTCAGGTCCTTTTCTCTCAGACCGACACTGCCGCTGCTGTTGCCGCTGCTGGGGCTGGCGAGTTCCTTCTCCGTTGCCGTCTTGACGACACTCTTCTCGGTCATTGTCTGCGCCCCACTAACTCCGTCTTGCGGAATCTCCTCCACCACGGCACCACGGGCGTCGTCCGCGTGGATGATGTCGAGGGTGTCGAATTGATGCGTCCGCCACTTGCGCACGGGCACGTGCTTTTGGAAGAACAACTCAATCTCCAGGTGGCTGCGGCCGGTGGTCTCGCCCACGCAGAACCACACGTACGCTAGAGTGATGCACGTCGTGCCCGCATACACGAAGCCCAACATCGGGCCTAGCCCGCCGTTGTAGTAGATGTAGGGGCTGGTGAAGGCGATGACCCATACGGTGAAGAAGAACGAGACGATCGACGAGCTCATGATCTTGTTGCGGTTGCGGCCCACCGCCATTTCCGAGGCGATGGTGAACGCCAGCGGTCCGTGGCCGAAGTTGAACGCCACGATAACGATGTAGGAGATGACGACAATGGTCGTGCTGAAACTGGTCCTCGTGTACGGCCCGGCGCCGAGCCCCCCAATGATGATGTATGCGAGAAGCATCATAATGGTGGTGACCAGGAGGTTCGACCGGCGCCGCACTTTGTTGCCCAGGAGTACAGACACCCCCACCGCGATGACCTGCAGTGTGTTGGTGATGAGGGAAATTGTGAACGCTTGCTTGATGCCAATAGACTGTGCAAAGACGACACCGTACGAGTAGAAGAACTGAATGCCGTTGATTTGCTGGGCCACCATTGCGCCACACGAGTAGATGAGCTTTCGTCGTTCAATCGGGTCTCTCACCAGTGACATCCAAGACGACGTCGCCTCTCGAAGTCGTTCGGTTTCGACCATGTGCGTAAAGGCAGCGATGTCCTCCTCAGGCGTGTACCCAGGCATGCTACGGTTTGTCTTCAGGAGCGCCTTGCGGGCCTTCTCTGGCCGACCACGACGGATGTACCAGACGGGCGACTCCGGGATGAAGATCAGGCCCACGAGCATGAGGAGTGGCAGCAAAGCCAGCAACCCCATCGGGATTCGGTAGGACGCAGTAGTGCTGATGGATTCCGTGCCTTGCGTGATCCCCGAGCCAACGAGCTGCGAGCATGACTGCATGAATTGGAACATCATCAGGGCAGGGCCTCGAATGGCCTGCGGCGCGACCTCCCCAATATACAGCAGGCACGTCACCGTAAACTGGCCGATACCGAGACCGATCAGTATACGGCCCAGGCAGATGACTCCCATGGAGCCTTGGTCGGCACATTGAGTGATGGCTCCGGCAATGATGCACGCCGAAGCACAGAGAAAGACGCCCTTGCGGCCGAAGAAGTCGTTGATGGGGGCAGAGAGGAGAGCACCGACGAGTTCTCCCACGTAGATGATGGATGCCGTGAGGGAGAGGAAGGTAGTAGTCAGTGCGATGTTGCCGTGCTTGTCATGGGTAGTGCCATAGTCGTGCACGAATCTTTTCATCCCCAAAACCCCGGTGTAGTAAATCTGGTCGTACCCATAACAAAGAGCGCCGAGGCTGGAGACGGCACAGAAAAAGAGGGCCCATCTGTGGTGACCCCAGTTGATGTTGAACATGTACATCTTCATGATGGGCAGTCTCGAAGACCCGGCCGACGTGGAGACAAGGTTTCCGTGACTTTAAGATGGTGGAAGAAGGAGCTGAGAAGCTGGTACATGGACAAAAGAGAGGCCCATGGTGGGATCATCCAATGCTTTATACGACAGACAAACCATCAGACCGTCCTGCAGTACTGTTCCCTGATCGAGCAGAGAAAAGATCGACTGGTCACCGCTGAGGTAGTTAGCACATTGGTTGTCTGCCACCTGTCATGCCCCCGGACTTCTGAAGCATGGCGACGGGTAGTGGCGTCAACCCAGACTAGGGTTTTTTGAGTTGAGATAGCGGCGGGTGGGTGGTTCAGGCGTTGATAGGCACGGGAGGATATTCAGCTAGACGCAGCTTAGCTGATTTGGATGCCTTAGGACTCCTTCGGATACCCTAACAGACCTCTAAAGTACCCTAGGATAAGCGTCAGACGTCTAGCCCGTCCCGCGGGTCAACGGGTTTGGAGGATGGCTTGACAAGGGCCAGAAGGTGGTCCGAGCTCGCCTCTAATACTGCAGGCTTGCAAATGCGAAAGAATTTCTCCACTTTTTTGGGAATTTCTCTCAATTGCAGGGTTTTGATGAGGGCAAGCGATCAGCTGGTGGCACAGCGGATAGTGGCCGGCTCAGTCTTCGAATCGGCAGGACTCAGGATGTTGCAGCTTCGAGACTGTTAGGAGACTGTGCAGCGATGAATCTCCTTGCACGTGCCACGACGGCAGCGCGCCAGATAGCATCATCACCAGAGAGAGCCAGCAGTGCTGCTCCAAGGAAAACCCTTCCATCTGTTTCTCCCCTGCAGTTGGATTGAGTGCCGAAAGGAGATTGACGGGAAACCCGTCAAGCGGGACTCTCTTCAGATCCATAGGCTCATGGCCTTCACGTGCATGGAGGCTTCTCTCGGGTTTAACATGATCCAACGGACCTTCCCACACTGCGTGGAAGGGAACAGCCGTCATGCATCGAGCCATTAGAAGCGAGAGGTAGTAAAGGTCCCGAAGGTTATAGTTGTTCGACAGATTGGAGAAGGCCAAACAGCCTAGCAGGCCACAAGGAGTGTTTGCACGTTAGCATGGCTCCCCTGCCCTGTGGTTGGGCCACTCAGCTGCAATAGTCCTTTGTTCTGGACTTGCATGTTGAAAACACTCCAGGACGGGGGCCCAAGGTCCAATGCCTCCTTTCAACCAATGATTCCCAGGCTTTCCGATCCGTATTACCACTGTGTCGGGACTGTGCCGGGTCCAGGGTGAGAACTTCACTGTTGTTGCTCTCGTGTTCGAAAATTCGGAACTGACACGGCCGAAGCGACGTCGTTTTATCGGATACGAAGTCGCCTTCGTCTCGAATATGGAAAAGCTGAAAAATGTCCGGCTGCATATCTCGAGCCGAACACCCTGAAAACGAGCACCTTATCAGCCTGAGAAAAGCTAGCGGCTTACCTATCAGAGTAAGCAGGGGCTCTTCTCTCAGTGCAGTAATCAGAAGCACTTGTCCATAATGTCTTTGAAGTCAAGTAGACAGAGAGCAGAGGATAGTAATCTCACACAGATCAGGACTTAGAACCATACTTAGAAGAAATAAATACGCTTTCGACGACGAGATAATACGGCAGTGCTCGTCCAGCGGCTTAAAAAGGGCAGATCGAGGAGCGACTTGGGCGTCCCAAGCCACGGGAGGACAACAGTAAGGACAGAGGCAATGCAGGAAAAACACCCACGACTCATGTCAGAAATGCATACCAAAAGCTTTCATCTCCTGTCGCACGAGTGTCTGTCGAACATCGTGATAGTGATTGCTCAAGAGTAGAAATGGAAGGAGGAAAGGAAGGTGTAGAGTGATTTCTTCTGTAGGACGACTGTTGGTGCTGATCCGTCAGCTCGCATTCCTTGGAAGAATCTCCATCTTGGCCACGAATTATCGAACAAATGGTAAGTTCCAAGAAGCTGTCCCAGGGTGAGCTCGCTCTCTGACACAAGAGATTGGTCGACATGCTGGAAAATGGGGCCCTACGTTCGCAGTCAGCAGCAGTAGCTAGTCAATCACCGTGCTCGAGAGGCAAGCTCTGGCAAACAATAGCCAAACATATGCGGCCGTGTAGGAAACATGGTTCAATATACGCTGTCCCTATCCCACTATATAAATCATACACAGCTCGGAGCCTCCCCGTCGGGGCTCCCCCGATTGGGAGAGGACCGGATTCTCGTTATCCTCATGTTCATGAAAAACTTCCTCGGTTGTTTCAAAACTCGTTGGAGGAGCAAATCTCAGATTGTCGGCATATGGTTCGGTGTCGAGATAGCGATGCCGTAGATCCACTCCGTTCGTGAGCCGACGAACTCCCTGAAGCCACCGGGTGTTCATAAATCCTACAAATACCCGTTCCAAGTCGGTGTCTGGCTCTGCAAGCTTAAAACTACTCCCCGTGAGGAGTTTCGATCCAAAGCTTGAGGCGGACTTAACCGTGCGGAAGAGTGCCCCTCACAGCAGAAGGTTCCGGATTCCGGGTCATAAATGCTAAGATGCATTATATCATTGGGCTCAACAGTGGTTCTTCTTTCGACGGGATAGACGCTGTTCTGTGCAGCATTGATATTGCAGCAGATGGACATCCAGGTCGTCCAAAATTCATTGACGGCATCTCGGAACCGTGGCCAGAGGAGTTACAGCCCGATGTTTTACGGGCTTTCTCCAACGAGCTCTCACTCTTTGCCTTGTGCAGGCTCAACTATGCTGCCGGCGCCGCATATGCCGAGATCACAAACAAGCTGCTCGACAAGGTGGGAATGAAGCCAGAAGACATCGAGGTGGTCGGTTATGACGGCCAGACAATCTACCAAGAGCCTCCAGATAGGGAGAAGGAAAGACGATATATCGCAAGCGGGAACAAGAGCCTGGTTGATCGGTGGACAAAGGGTGGATTTGCATGCGGCCTTTTCATCGTCGAGTCAGGAGTTGTGACAGCCTTGACGGACATCACAACCGTCACACAGTTCCGCCCACTTGACCATGCATTGGGGGGTTCAGCGGCACCACTGATGCAATATCTCGATTTTTGCTCATTCAGGAATGAAGGACCCATCGTTTCATTGAATATCGGGGGTATTGCCAATCTTCAGCTTGCTGACGCAGACCGGAATGACATGATGGCCTTCGACACCGGTCCAGGCAATGTGATGATCGACCACGTGATGAAAGTTCGAGAAGGTAAACCATATGACGCTGGTGGTACACTCGCAGCCACAGGTCAAGTCATTTCCGCCCTTCTGGAGAGGCTCGAAGGACATCAATTCTTCCTCCGAAAGCCACCTCGTTCGGCATGGCGGCTCGACTTTGGGGGCCAATATGCGGATAAAATCCTGGATGATTACAAAGATGCATCAACCAAGGATCTGTTGGCGACCCTCACGCTCTTCACGGCAAAGTCAATTGAGCGATCGGTCGTTGACTTTATACTTCCCAAAGCACCTGTAAAGACCCTTATTGCCAGTGGAGGAGGGACCAAGAACGACACGCTCATGATGCACCTGAAGGAAATGCTGGCCTTGCACGGAGTGGACCTTCGCATGAGCGATGAGTATGGGCTTCCTGCCCCGTTCAAGGAGGCCATAAAATTTGCAACCTTGGCATTTGCATGCAAGAACGGGCTTGCAAACAATATTCCCGCAGCTGGCGGAGCCTCCTCCTTTGCGGTCCTAGGCAAACTGAGTTTGGCGCCCAGACTAGCAAAGATGGGTGGTGCCGTCCCGGAAAGTAACGTCTTTCCAGAACACGAAATGGACCAGAGCTGACCTACAGTAGGGGTTCGGTACCAATACGATCAGGAAGTGCTCCCTGAACGAACTCAGTGATTCTCCCACTGATCAAGTCAACAAGCGCTCACTGACGCGTTCTTGAGAGGTTTGTTTCTGCCTCTCTGAAGAGGCAAGCGTCATTTAACGGGCTCAGCAGGTCCCGATTGAGTCAATCCGTCTTTGACGAGAGGAAGCTTCCCAGGTTAGGATTTGCTTTTGGTCTAGATCGAGACAACGATAGAGCTAGCTCTGGATGCTGGGCTTGCTCTGGTGGCTCTTCACAGAGTAGACAGGTGAAGTAGCACGGCCATTGTCGGTTGATGGACTGGTTGTTGTGTTCCTCTTGAAATTTCGTCGAATGTGTTTGAGGATAGTCAACGTCTCGCGAATGTTGGGAGGCCTGTTCAAGCCATGCTCAAGCACAGCTTCGGCAATGTCAAGTAAGCGATCTGGATCTCCGTAGCCTTGGAGGAGGACGGCTATCGCTGACTCTTGAACCTGAAGTATGATTGCATAGGCGGCAACCAGGTGCTGAAGGTTGCTCCAACTCTCGAAATATTCGTGGCCTTTGGTTTCACGCGCTTTTGAGTGGAGGAGAATGATCATGGTCGCATTCTGCACGCAATTATGGCAAGATTCAGAGACCCACGGATCCAGCCTCAGATCGTGCTGAATGGGGCCGATATTGCCGGTGGTGACGGCATTTTGATATCTCACGTGTAGCACATGGTACAATATGGGGCGATTGACGAGGAATATAGTAGCATAATATCGAAATCTCAATTCGTCCTGGAAGCATGAGCAACTTGCACGGCAGACAAGGAGTCTTGGCTTACCATGATGTGCCACGAATCGTTTGATGCCAGATAGAAGGATGACGAGTGTCGTGGAAATCTCATACTCGGGGGGAGGGTCCAGTACCACATATCCAAACGCTGTCCAATCTCGGTAATGACCCCTTCAACGTCCTCTGGACGGCAATAGGCTCGATCAAGTTTGTACATATGTTCTAGAATGGTATTCATGTACGCCCTGAGCTGCAGATGCGCCTGGAGTTCAAGGCACTTATAATTATCTGCTGATGCCGTGAACGGTTCGTTCTCAAATGGATTGGGAGGGGCGATCGTTGTGCTTCGGGTCAATGCCGCAACGATGAGCGAATGCAGGCGCTCCGAGGGCACCCCGTCTACTTCGCTCAGGATATCGCTGATCGACATTAGAATAGACCCATAGCGAAGATTCAGTCCAAGATACCTTTCCAGGATATAGAACAGATACAGGTAAGCTTCATACTGAGCTTTGACAGCACTAAAGGCGTGTCAGTCGGATGCTGGACAGAAGTTTGGGTGCGCGTTCTTACGGATTTTCGTCAGGTCTTGGGGCGGTATTCCAAACGAGAGATTCAAGGTTTTGCAGGATGCTCAAGGCATGGTGAGGTTTACCATACAGATAGAGCATCATGATAACCAACAAGAATCTGAATGGTAGGGCTTGTGGGGTTTGGTGGGCTTGCACCACCCACACTTGTTGGAGTGCATGGCGGAAAGAGACATCTGCTTGATCACCTACGGTCCTCTCCCCTGTTTGAATGGCCCTATGTTTGAGAGCGAGAGCCTGCACAGCGAGCTCCTCGATGGGCTGTTTCTTGAAGGTGAGCATGATGTCGTGACCCAGAGACGCGCTCGAATATCGGCGAAACACGTCGCGGCAGACTTCGTGCGACAGTCCACCGTGCAAAAGGAGATGCCTGAAGACGAAAGGTAAACCCTCCTTGGTTGCAAACAAGGAGTCGATAGATTTGAGCACGGTGGAAACAGGGACCTCTGCAGGAATGGGGAGTTCGAAAGTCGAACTAAAAAGACCTGTATCATTGTCGTCTACCCGGCCGACGTATTTAAGCGGCTCCAAGCCAGGGATGCGGAGGTTCACGGTCAGGTGTGCCCAGTAATTGAACATTTTGTGAGCGGCAGCGTGGTGGAACGATGGTATCTTTGGCCAAGTATTGACAATCAGAGGCGTGCCGGCAGAACCCGGATCTGTTCGACCTTGGTCGAGGACTTGTAGGCGCGCCTCAATTTGTGTGAGACGAGCCAGAACGGATGCATCCCTTCGGATTCGGGTCAGTGCAATAGTTCTCTCCTCGGCCGGGGCCTGACGGGGGCACTCACGTCTCCAGGCTGGTCATTGGGGGACGATAGATACATTCTAGCGCCATGTTCTCGCAGTGGGAACATGAAGGACGACGACCATCACACCTCGACTTGCGCCTTCGACAGGTATCGCAAGCCAACTCTGTCTTGTTGCGTTTCGGCCGGTTATGACGGTCCGGCATAACCTTTGGGGACATGGGAGACGAGGGAGGCGCGCAGCACTCTACACGCGCGTTAGGATATGCGAGGGTGGTTCGATCATGTCGAGTACTTTCAGTCGGAGAGAAACAGCGCTTGACCGACGAACATATGGCTGTATAGAAGATTGTAAATGGTCTGTTCAAGACTTGAGGCCAGAAAAGAGTTGCAAAGCGGGAAGTTAGTCGATGGAGCAAGCTGGGTGGACCGGACTTCCAGAGAGTCGATGGGACGGGGAAAGCTTGTCCGGCAGACGGTGCAAAGCTTTCGACAACAGAGTTTCTACCGGTCCAGATGCAAAGGAGGGAACCTGGGGTCAGGTCCTGGCTATTCCGTAGTGCGAGTGCAGCTCTGGGGGATCGCGAACACCTGGATAAGGTACGAGTCGTGTGTTGTCGAGCTCGAAAGGCCCGAAGCGGAAACGCGGGGCGGAGGCTGCGTACTTTGCCGTAGAATCCGGCTGTGATTTTACTGCGGAGCATTCCCCTCGAGCCACAAATCCGCCAATTGGCATGCGGCCCTCATGCACCTCACCTGCAGCTTGCATCTGCACCTCGTCTGCACCTCACCTCCCATTTCGCCCCTCCCTCCCTCAGTCGATTTCCAATGTAATTCACCGCAAGTCACCTTCCCTCTCTTGTTCATTCGCAGTTAGCTCTGGCCTTCCCTGGTCTTCCAAGCACCATTCCTCTGCCGTGGTTGGGTTGGCCGTGCTCTTTCCAGCAACCACACTGCCACATGCATCGGCCAAACCCCGTGTCCTGCTATCATGCGCCTAGTCATTGGCGCTTGTCTCCAAGCCGCTGGACAAATATCTCCGTCAGTCTGGTATTTAGGCTTTGTAGAAGCCGAGGACCCTTGCCTTCCTTTCAACAAGTGTCTACCTGAAACGTATTCGTGCTTTGACGAATCTGAATCGGCGATTGTTCTGATAATTGTCGATCAAAGGCGTTCTATCGACTTGCCAGTGCCATTGAGACCATCTTCGTTTTCTCTTCCCCCTTCCCCCCCTGCAGGTCTCGAGTGGATACATGAGCTTGCAGTGTCTCCAATTTGGGGCCAGAGACCTGAACTGAGGCAGGAATGCAGTGCCAAATTGGCGGGGGGCCGAATGCCCCTCGACAGTTCCGGTCAAGGATCAGACTTAGCATCACCGTAAGTTGTAAAGATCAGCGCCGGAAGAAAATGGTGCATTAAGAGGAGCTCTTTGACCCTTGTTTCAACACCAGTCGTCACGGTTGTCCTTCTTTCTAGACTGGTGTTGGCGACCCAAAGCTGCGTGGCGGGATTGCAATTCCAAACATCAGGCATCCAGTCGTCAACCTGGTCTCATTACGTGTTTGGGGAAAAACAGTGATCTTTGGAACGACCTCGAGCAGGAACATGCAGACAACACATCCTTGCTAGTACTTGCGGAATGACATGGACAACATGAAATCTCCTGCGGAGAAGCCACTTAGAAACCCCAGCCCCCTTCAAGACTAGGGGACGTTAGCACCAACGAAGCATGGACCTCCGATGGCATTGAACACCAAGACAGAAAGCTTTCGGAACCGACAACTCTCTCGATCAGGTCGCTAGCGAGGCAAGCAGGAAAAATGCTTCAAGGGCAGGGCGGTCTTGTGGCCATTACAAGGCGAACCCTAGCTGCGGCTTTGCCTCTGAATGATCTGTCTCATGCCTTCCTGCTCCTGCTGACATGGACCCTCTCGTGAGCCTTTTCGAACTATAGCTGACGGAGGACACTTAGTGTTCAGCAAGGTGCCCTTGTGGTCTCAGCAAGCATCATATCGCAGAGAACAGTTCAAGGTTTGACATTTCCTTGGTTTTGTTATGGCCAACAATATGTGTCTCTGTTGGAACGGCTGCAACTCACGCATGTCTGACCGGATCCGGGTCCCTGTTAATTGCAAATGGGCATCTCGCAGGGTCTTACCTACGGATGGTGGCCTAGGTCTTGTGATGCGAGTTGAGTGAAGACGTCCGGCCAGAGTTCCTAGGATTGACCGCAATGGGTAACCAGGTCACCGCTGTTACAAGTGTGACTGCAATGTTTCAACCCACCGCCCTGATCGTACCCTTCGTTCCGAGAACTGGCGAATACTCTGTGAAAAGCACCTAGATCCAAGATCTCTCTTCTTCTTGGAGCTACGACTCTTTTGATTCTGGGGCGATACCTCAAGCGCAGCTTCTGCGGCTTGAGCAAGCCCGATTTGACTCGGATAATGGCTATGACAATTGAGCATAAGTTTGACAGAGCGATTTTTGATGTCGTATGAACAGCTTCACCAGGCACTCAAGGCATACCGCAAGATAAGTATGCTTCACCTCACAAACTTCCAGACAGATGGACAGATTACAATACTGGTCACCCTGCCCTACTGTCTACTGATAACATCAAAGCGTTTTCGAAGAGAAAAGACCTCCTCGATAACGACATGTCCCTCGAAAACTTTCTGCCTTGTCTTTCCCTTGGATAATACGATGGTGTAGCTGGGGACTTCGGCATCGCCGTGTCCTTTCTTCTCCGCTGTCACGAGCGTCTCACACATGTTGCGAGAGGAGCTTCTATTTCCAGGACTCGTTTACCGCTGACGACAGGAAGCAGTGGTGCGAGTTCGGTAAAGCATGGCGGATTAGTTGAGCTGAGCTGGAAGCCAAAGTGAAGAAAAATGATTGCATCTGGTCGACACCGGGGCCGACCATTCTAAGGATGTGGTTTCAGCACTTTGCGGGCGTGAAAAGGTGGTTGGATATGCAAGGGAACTAAGTGCTGAATTGGAAGACTTGATGTTCGCAACTGATGAGAGGGTGTCTTAGCATAAGTCCGACTGGGAACAGGGAACTGGAGAGAGAGATATAATTGATCGCTACAGCAAAACCGTCTGTCGAGATCAAATGGCATCACCAACCCCTAATTCGGCCTGGTGTTGGTGAGGATGGTTCATATGTCGAAGTCGATCTTGATGTTGACCCGGGAAAATCTTGTCATTGTTGTGCTCAAGTCAGATCTACGCATTTGAAAATAAAGTGATCACCCGCCACAGAAGGTCCTCGGAGCGAAGGCAGATATGTACATTGAACGCCATTGACCGCGTCAATTCTTGAAAGATCGAGGAAGCAAGTCCCCGAAAGAACAAGGCGTTTCTTGCCCTGTAGGAGAATGCGGACCAGTAGAGGACCAAGAGTGATACGGTCCAGTTGGTTAATAAACTCTAACTGCTTCCCGCACTTTTTTCTGGTACTCGGTACCTGCTTGTACGACGACGGTGCGAAGTACAGCATATATCAGTCCAGTCTCCGGAACATCTTCAGTCTGATAAGATTAGATACATCATCGAGAAGGGAGTTGACCACGCCCCACTCGAAGGCCCACATACCTCGGCCCTTGGCACACGTCTCTCTATGTATTACAGTGTCAAAAATTGTCCTGAAAATAGGGCGGTGGCATGGTGTAATGGTCAGCATGTATCGTTGTGGTTTTGTGCCTATCATTCTCTGGAATGATAATCAGCACTCCCAGCTCCGATCCGATCCCGGTTCGATTCGTACGTCTCTTGTTTTCCATTGAACTACATTCAAATAATTCTAACACATAACAGCGGGTGCCGCCACGACAGGCGGATAAGCGTCCTTTATTTTTTTCGCTTCTTAATTTTTTGTCTCTCACTCCTTCTCTTTGCGTTACTAGTTTCTTTGTAAGTCTGCCAAATCCATGGCCGAGCCCAAGAGCACCTTGCCACATAATATCACGCCAGAGCTATTATTATTCGCGTGACTGGATGCGGCAATAGCTTCGCAGGAAGTGTGGCGTCATGCCACGAGCGAGATTCAAAATAACATTACAACCTCCATTCTAGAATCTCCAAGTCAGTCTTGAGTTATTGGTACTTGTTCTTCTATGCGGCGCAGCTGAACGAGGTTCTCATGAAAATGGGATGCTCCTTCTTCCGCCACGTGACTGTCTCGACGGGTGCCGTGACTGTGTGGCGAGACGAGCTCCTCTTTGACTTCGGTGCACACCTTATTATGGGAGTCCTATTTCGAAGCCCGTAGATTTTCGTCTTTCACATGTAGGTAAGCTTCCATCTTTCTCTCACTCTCACAAGGATCCATCTGGCCCACAAAATCTTGGGAAGGAAGTAAGTTGCAGCTTGCCGCTCTACAGTATGTAATGTGCTGTTTGTCGCCAAAGAAGTCGGCCTGCGCCGTCAAGTTTTGGCCACAGGGATGGACTCACAACTCCAATGTCGTCCAGCAGAGGGTCCCCGAGAAACCAATGCGCGACGAGAGTGGGCCTGACACGATCTTTCACTTGACTCCATGAATGAAATATCTTTTTCACATTCAAAAGTGTATAGATTCCAACTCCCTTTCTCTTTTTTCGTGTTTATGTGGTGCATATTATCTGCCCACGGGCCTCATAATCCTGCGCCATTGATATCGTCTCCGAGAGGGAGGGGGGAGGTTCTTCGCTGAGTGAGGTGACTGCGGACGGCGGAGATGAGAGTATAAACTCTATGGGATAGATTCTGAACCGCGAGGGCGGATTCTCGGGTTTCACACCAGACTTGACGTGGTGCAGATCAAGGCTCCAGATTCCCCACCAGCGTCAATTCCGATCTGGACAATTGTTTTCTTTTCCTTTTCTGCCTCAATGAAGAGGATCCGTGACACCTCCCTGCATCCAGAGAGACAGAATGCACAACAGCCCAAGATATGCATTATCTCGGGAACGGGAGACATAAACCTGCGACAATCTTGGGGACACGACGCAGAACGACATCATCGAACCCTGCCTGCAGGTCATATCCTCCTTATCCGGAAAAGCTGAAACAGATTATTAACCAAGCCACCAAAGTGAAGGGCTTCTCCCCTAAGGGGCCAGTGCGCGTCGGTCCCGTTCGGGAGCTGCCATTCTGGTGCCAAATTTGGTGCCCGGCAAACCTTGCGCAGAAGTAGTCGGCCGAGCCAAACCTCGGGTTTGATCCTCAAGCTGTACAAGGGAAGTCTGACACGCCCGATCAGAACATGCTCGCCTCTCCCTGACTGGCTCTTACGCATCTGACTTACTCATCCTCTGGCGTGGATCTGGCACGACCAGCTTATGTCATTCGTTCCTAACCAGCTCCATGGGAAGCCTCACCAAAAGGACGTGCCGCGAGCGGTGCTTAGTGGATTTCAACCCTGTCAAAGCGGCCGCATTGTCCGGATGGAATACATCCTATTGGTTGTCCCTATGCCTTGATTGAATGTCTTGTGTCCCGATGAAGGCAACGTCCACCGAATCTATGAGATCTGTAATGCGGGGGGAAAACTACCTCAGCGTTTTCTGCCATCTCAATGTGTCCACGGCAGGGGTTTGGGGGTTTTGGTGAGCTGCACGGATGACGCGGCGAAGAGAGAGGTCAGTCTCGAGTCAGGATTCCAGCCCTGAGGCTGACCAGCCGCCCATGTGAAGGCCCCGTGGAAATAGCAAGCCAACATGCAAAAAAAGGGCGTGTCTCAACAGGGGAAAAAGGAGAAAAATCTGTCGCCATGAGGATGTCGCTGCGATAAGGAGGCCTGGCTGGCGACTCTCCTGCAAGTCCAGTCACCGGAGGGCCAATCGCCTGGACGACGGCCAAACGTTTGTGTGATCAGGTACCATCCGGGAAAATGTGCGCGACGCACGTTCTGTGGGCGTGCAGCCCCGCTAGGCCACATTGGGTATCCATTGGTTAGGCATGACGTTGTGGCTTGGCGCCCGACAAATCGCGCACGGCGATACGTCGGCGGAGAATTGTCGGCTCAGCCAGATCCGGAAAAATGCCCTGATTGTCTCTCGCAGCCTTGCCCGGCCATGCACACCATGAAGTATATATGACAACAGCTGGTCCGCCCTTTGCCGCTGGACTCGTTGCTGCTCATATCGCATTGACATCTGTTCAATTGCAGACTACACAAAGGACTCTTGTCCTATTTCACCGATAACACAGAATACCAGTCTCATCACACACAGTATACAAATCTCCACCATCATGTCTCGACAAGTGACACGGGAGAATCCTCCCGAGGGTGCCAACAGCCCCGAACTCGCACAACACCAGACCCTCAACCTCCAGCTCCTCCGGACGGAGACCCGACAGACGCTGGCTGAACGTGGCATTTCACAGTCACCTCCTCCCTTGGACCCCAACTACCCCGAACTCGGCCGGCCCGCAGAGCCCATCTTCCCCGAAGAATACACGCTCGAGACAGAGACCGGTCTCGTGCCGGAACGCACCCTCGAAGAGATCCGGAGCAGAGTCTCGACGGTGCCTTCCCGGAGACGGACCCGTGCCAGCACCCCCTCAGAACCGGACCTCGAGAAGGAAGGGGTGGAAGAACCGGTCGAGTTCGTGACCTTCAAGCTCAACGACCCCGAAAACCCGCACAACTGGTCGCGGCTTTTTCGGTGGTACATCACGCTCGCCGCGTCGTCTCTGGTCGTCTGCGTCGCGTTCGGCTCGTCGGTGGTTACGGGCGGCCTGGGCCTCATTGAGGACAAGTACAACGTCTCGCTCGAAGTCGCCATCCTGACCTGTTCCATCATGGTCTGCGGGT
Source organism: Fonsecaea erecta (assembly GCF_001651985.1). NCBI lineage: Eukaryota > Fungi > Ascomycota > Eurotiomycetes > Chaetothyriales > Herpotrichiellaceae > Fonsecaea > Fonsecaea erecta. The sequence continues at coordinate 3,946,478 of NW_017387245.1, read as the reverse complement.
TCGCCGTGGGCCCTCTGCTCTGGAGTCCGCTGTCCGAGATCATCGGCCGTCGACCCGTCTACGTCATCTCGCTGTTCCTGTACACCATCTTCAACATCCCCTGCGCGCTGTCCCCCAACATCGGCGGGCTGCTGGTCTCGCGGTTCTTGTGCGGTGTCTTCTCCAGCTCCGGCCTGTCCCTGGCCGGCGGCACCATCGCCGATATCTGGAACATTGAAGAACGTGGCATGGCCATCGCTTACTTCGCCGCAGCACCGTACGCGGGCCCCGTCATCGGCCCCATCGTGGCCGGCTGGATCAACGTGGGCACGGGCCGGCTCAACCTGTTCTTCTGGGTCAACCTGGGCTACGCCGGCTTCATGATGGTGGTGATGGGCCTGATCCCGGAGACGTACGCGCCCGTGATCCTCAAGCGGCGCGCGGCGCGGCTACGGAAAGAGACGGGTGACCCGAACATCATCACCGAGCAGGAGAAGACCAAACTGACGCTGGCCGAGGTGGTCAAGACGTCGCTGGTGCGGCCCATCAACATGATCCTGACCGAGCCTGTGCTGGACCTGATGTGTATGTACATCGTGCTGATCTACGCCATGCTGTACGCCTTCTTCTTCGCCTACCCGGTCATCTTCGGCGAGCTGTACGGCTACAACGACGGCCAGATCGGCCTGATGTTCATCCCCATCATCATCGGCGCCGCCTTCGCCCTGGTCGCCACCCCGCAGTTCGAGAAGCAGTTCAAGCGCGTTTGTGCCCAGCGCGACCCCACCGCCGAGGACCGCCTGATGGGTGCCATGTTCGGCGCCCCCTTCATCCCCATCTCGCTGTTCATCCTGGGCGCCACCTCCTACCACGGCATCATCTGGGTCGGCCCGGCCTCCAGCGGCATCGCCTTCGGCTTCGGCATGGTGTTGTGCTACTACTCGGTCAACAACTACATTATCGACTCGTACCAAAAGTACGCTGCCAGCGCCCTGGCCGCTAAAGTCTTCCTGCGGAGCGGCGGCGGCGCGGCCTTCCCCCTGTTCACCACCCAGATGTACCACCGCCTGGGCCTGCACTGGGCCAGCTGGCTGCTCGCCTTCATCGGCGTCGGCATGGTCCTGATCCCCTTCTCCTTCTACTTCTTGGGCGCCAAGATCCGCGCCAAGTTCAACAAGGGTGCTTGAGAGGGGCGGAGACGCTCGACCCGGCACCACCGTCGGGGACCTTTTTAGAAAACCAAAGCATTTTCTTCATCAAAACGTTGGCTCGGCTCAGTTCAGCTCGACCACGAGGCGCAAAACGGCGTTGCGAATGGATGAATGAACGAACTCACATGGGACGGATGGGTGCTTTACGCTCTACGCTCTGCTGCGAGGCACTGGCATGCATGCATTAATGCGTCCTCTTTTTCTTTTCCTTCATCACTGATTTCTGCTCGGCATGTATTAATGTACTTCTGACACCACACCCTACCGAAAGGATTCCAGCTTTGCGTCGTCACATGTGATTTGATCTAGGGGAAATGGAGGGAGGACCAGATAATAGTTTCGTGTATTGAAGGGAGAGAAGGGTGGAAAAAGGAGAGAAGGGAATACGACGCGACCGGTTGCCCACTATTGGTACCACTGGCATCATCTTTCAGCTATGTAAGGGAGTTCGAGGTATTACTTGAGGACACAAGGTGATCTAACGGAGATGCTTCCCCTGTGGGATATCGGACAACGGACGAACAAAAAAACATATCATATAGAGACAAACAAGAGAGTTCAAAAAGTTGACAATCATCTCGAATTGGGCTGGTCTGGTCTGGTTTGGTCTGATGTGATCCCGTGAGAAATGCTGTACCTCTCCCTCCCCCTTTCAATAGCATCATCATCGTCGTCGCAGAATGGCCACAGCAGCTGACAGGTCGAATTGCATATTTCACTTCCACCCCGGAGATTGCATCCAATTTCGTCCACAGCTTTGCTTTGTGATTCGCCTTTACATGTCTCTGTCTCTGGCCCATGATTACCCATAAAAGTGTCTTTTGTTTTTCCAGCCTCGCTATGCTTTGATTTGCCCGGGATCATGCACACCTCCCGCTCCATGTCGTTCGAAAAAGCGCCCTTTTGTCGTGGTTTTCCATGTATTAGCTGGTCGTCGCCCTTGGAAGGCAGTAACGTAAATGGACGCCATTCGCCTGTATCCCTCAAATACAATACAGTACCCGGTGCATGCATTCATCCTCGCTAATTGCCGTGACAAGCCTCCCAGCCAGAATGCGGAATATATCCCAAAATATTGGTTGGCCCGCTGCATGATGTGTCTGCCTGAGTCGATCTCAAAAGATCCCAAATTTCTTCTTCTTTTCTCCTTCTGCTAGTATCGATGTTAGTGCTGCCGGTCTTCAGCGGCCAAAGGAGGTGGAATCTCGCTCACCCTGAGGTCCAACATTCCCGGTGCTCTTACTAGTGGTCAAGGCTCCTTTCTTGCCAGCTGCTGCCGTCATGGGATCTGCCCCAGCCCCGGCAGCCCGGATGGCGGCGATGCGATGTTTGGCTCTCTCTTCCCCTTGATCCGCTGCACGGACGTACCAGACATTCGCCTCCAGCGGGTCACGGCGACATCCAATGCCCATCTCGGTAAAATAGCCAACAGTGTATTGTGCCTTCGCCAGCCCTTGCTCTGCGGCCTTTTTAGCCCATTCATAGGCTTCGGCTTCGTCTTTCTCCAAAACATTGGGAACCCCGACCATGTACCACGCACACAGCGCCATTTGTGACAGTGCGTGACCACGTTCTGCAGCGCCGGTGTAGAAATGGATGCTGAGAGCCGGGTCTCGAGGGCAATTCAGTTGTCCATACTCGTATGCCTCGCCGAGTCGGTAGTTCGCTTCGACGTGTCCTAGATCGGCTGCTTTGGTGTACAACTGGGCAGCGTACGACTCATCTTTGAACACGTCTGGGCCAAAGCCTGTCTCATGCAGACAGCCCAGGTCGAAAGGAGCCTGGTTGTACTGGAAATCAGCCGACTCTGCAGCTCGCTTCAGCCATCGCACACCCTCTCGATATCGCTTGGTCAAGCCCATGTCACCGGTAAGACATGCTCGTCCCAGCCGAAGCATGGCACCGGGATGGTTCTTGCTCGCAGCGTGTTGATAAAATTGGACCGCTTTTGCTGCATCTACCCGTGAGCCCCAGCCAAATTCGTAGCACAATGCTGTGCGGTATCCCGCCTCCGCATGACCATGTTTTGACGCCGCCAGAAATAGAGGGAACGCACGATCCCAGTCTTCTTTGCCCTTGTTGAATAGGCCCGACGCATAGCCGTCTGCAAGATAGTACTGTGCGAATGGATAGGATCGGTCCGCCAATCTCTGTAGAATATGCTTTGCCTCCTTTAACAGATCCTCGCGGACAGACGTATGTGACTTCTCAGAAGGTGCCGCATCGGACACATCGTCAGACTCGAGACCCTCCTCTTGCGCAGCGCTGATCATGAAGATTGCAAATTCGTACTGGACGGCAGGGTCTTGCGTCTTCTTGACATTTGCCCGATACATCTCCAAAGTCTTCCTCGTGGACATTAGCGAGGCATTGGCCCCCACAACAGATCGTAGACCCGAATTGACCAGATGTTCTGCTCCGCTTGGTGCGGGCTGGGGATATGGGACGTTCAGAAGATCGACGTACGACAGCGGACGCGTATCAGGCGACCTCGAACTGCGCGAGATAGGCCGACCAGCAGGGGAGGCGTGCGGTGAGTTGGTCCGCCCACGGAAGTCGGAAGTGCTTGAGAATCCCGAATCAGGTCTTTGCATGCTTCTGCCATAAATGCTATTGCGAATGCTCTCTCCCCCAGAGCCATCCGTACCAATGGTCAACTTTGAGGCTCGCTTGTTCAACGATGTCATTTCAGCGTCGTCCGCCCATTGGTGGTGGTACCGCAATGGCTCGGAAGTGGTAGCTGAGATATCTGGGTCTATAGCAGAGGTCGATGCGTGCCGCGTGGACTTCTTTTGAAAAGGCGTCAATTCAATGCCATCTCGAGCAGAGAAATTTTCGGACGAGACTCTTCGGTGGTCAGCACCTCCTGGCTCGCCATCTCCAGACCGTCCTCGGTACATTGCCTGGGGCGTTGGAGACAGCCTGTTGGGATCGAGGTGCAATGACGGCTGAGGAGTCAGTGTCCGATTTGGAGCCACAGGATCAGGCGTTCTGGACATGGCGGTTTCAGGAGGGTGGATTTGGACTCCGGCAGCAGCGTCTGCGAGTGCGTGCACATCGTCCGTTGGTCTTGTGTCCGCCGGGGACATGGATATCGAAGGGTAGCTCATCTGTCTCGATTGAGAATGGCTTTGCTGGACGGTAGGTATATGTCCATTTCCCCGCTCTTGCATGGGTTCCACGATCCGAGGACTGTCGCTTCGCAGAGGAGGGGAGTAGATGGCAGGAGGGGGAGTAGGAGGAAGAGGATGATTTGCTAGCTCAGCCATGTTGACGCTGAGGAGAATATCCTAGAAGACCAGCATCTGGAGGGTACTCGTAGAAGGGAAAATGAGGGTAGGGCAAGCAGGATGGTTGGTTCGTTCGCCGGACAACTGAACAGATGTTTGCAGAGTGAATACGAGCCAGCTGGCGAAAGGCTAGAATGTGAATTCCCGACTGAAACGAAAGAAACGGGGTCAGGCTTCTCAGGCCCGCGCTGGTGGAAGTCTGAGAAGGAATGCTGTAGCGTTGCAGCATCAACGGCTTAATGCGCGGGCTCCAAAAGAAAGTGGTTGTCTGAACAAAAACAGAAGTCGACACAATGTCCTTAGCAGCCGGAAAGTGACAGAAATGAATCACCGATGTACGGAACAGTATGAACAAGGAAGAGAAACAACTCGGTAAGGAAGGGTGGAGGGTCGGTGGACGAAAGAGCTTCCAGTGACTGAGTGAGTGTGACCACGACTAAGAATTTCGATGGAGGAGATGCTGGCAAGGGAGCGAGAGTGGTAGAGGGCTAGAGCAAGTTAGACATCCCCACTGTTGGCACCTCTCGACTGCTACTACTACTAGGTGCTACTTACTGTCCTGTCTCCCTCGCCTTTCCTATTGAGGGCCCTTGTCTCCTTTTCCTAACAGCGGGAGCCGTCTTTATTTCTGTGGCTAAAATAGAAAAAGACTTTGTCCTGCAAACAAACCCGAAGACCTTTGAGGTGCACTTGGACTCGGTTTGTCCCTTTCAGAGCACCATTGATTATGGGAACACCAGATGTACGACACACATATGCAGGGAGAAACGAGGAAGATCTTCCCTGGCGCTGACCCAGATCTTGGGCTGGTGGGCTTCTTGGCTTACCGGGTGTCAGGCAAGGGGGCGTATGGGGGGGCGAATTAAAGTGCGGGCGTGCCCGAGATTTAGGCCATTACGAGTACTCTGGGAGGCAGGTGATGCAAACTCCAGGTACCTTTCGGCGCCTAGTACCGCCATAGGCTGACCATGTGGCGCCTGGAGAAGGAACCTGGTTCATGGTTGAATCCCTACACTACCCACCTAGGAAAGGGAGCCAGGCGACTGAAACTGAAAATTGGCTCCGGAAAGGCGCGGGAAGCCCACCAAGTCCACCAGCGTACACTACCGCTACCGACTACTGGTAATACCCATCCCCCAAACCATCCCAGTGGCTTCAACTCAGGCTGGTCGCCGTTCCGCCTGGTGCAAACAAAAAGTGGTCAGATGAGTGACGCTGTACCGACTGCATGTTCCAGATGGTACTACTAATCACCAGTTTGTTCCTGTCCGGATGACTGCAGGCCGTATTCGATCAGATAGGGGGGTTCGAACATGTACCCCATCATATGAAATGGATGCTCCATACGGGAAGTCATATTCTTTTCTCGGATGAGTGAGACATTGTCCACTGCTGCCTTGAGACTTTGTACAGGAGGGTGATCCATTCCTTCAGTTTATCTGCTCATCTGCTCACAGTCCATCACAGCAATACAGACCTGCTGCAACGAGGTACGGAGAACGGACTCAGCTCAACATCATCCCCTATGAACTCAACCGATGAAGGCAAGTACCCAGTAGTTCGATAGGCGCAGTAGTTTCAGAATTAGTCAATAACGATAGGTTGACTTGGTCAGACAAGCCGCATCTCCATGTCAGGGCAACAGGGACCAAGCGAGCAGGGTTAAAAATACTCCATCACTGGTACGGCTCAGCCACAACCGGCTGCACTGAACGATCTCACCACCGACTGCGCAAACGGTCATCGCTTTGGCGTTTATCAGTCTATCTCTAGGTTGGTGGAATCTGTGTCTGATCACAAGAGTTCGGGGTTCTCGTCCTGATACTCGTCCTCTGTATGCTCTGCTGGAGAGTACTGGTTCAGGGGATTCCCACTAGCCGTATGCTCCATAAATACGTAGTAGACTCAGGAGAAGAGGAGGCAAAAAAAAAACATTGGATTGAGTTCGGAGCATATGTTTATTTCGCCTGGGAGGTGGCCTCTTGTTTCTCCTGTATGATGCGCTAAAAGGGCCGCGTAGCCAATCCAGGCACTTGGTATAGAAACTCCATCGGACAAACAACGAATCGTTTGTTGTTACCTCTCCACAAGTAGAACGTACGGCGACACGGTGCCACAACGAGACAACCCCCAATCCTTGTCTCGTCGTTGCCCAGTTCTCCGTCTTTGCCTGTTACTCCGTTTGTCCATCTGTGTTGCTTCCTCGCTGTCAACGTTCTCCTTAGCACATGTACATTCACTTGCCATCTCTATCACTCTCGTTTGACAATCTCTGCACAAGCAAACGATCAATCTGGCGTATCTGTCTTTCGCTCGACCCGCCAAAGCAATCTGTGGCGCAGTTTCTTCGGCAACCAACTCGTCGTTTCACCACAACTGACCGCTCCGTCGAAGTGACAAATAATCTCATATGATTTTTGACAGAACATTCGATGCACGATAGACGATAGACGACATACACTTTGACACCACCCATCGCACATTTGAGAATCCAAACTAGAGACACGGCGCGGGCGCTGTTCTCTAATTCACACCCATTCCTTCATTGAGAAAAATCAAAACTGCAAGTTTTTTTTACGAGGGAGAGCGACTAGATCTCGGCGAAGGTATGTTGAGGATGCCACAATCACATTGTTATGTTTCTAGCGACTCACTAACATTCTTTCTCCCTGCAGAATTCATCATGTCCGAACCACCGCTCAGGCCACGGCCTGCCACCTCACCTACTCGCGAAAAGTCCCATTCTCCCTACAGAGACTCGCCCTCTCGACGGTTACGCGATCTCGAGACTGGAGCAAATGCTCAACGCAATTCTCCCTATTCCGCTCAACGCATTGGAAACGATCCCTATCCTCCCTCGCCCAGTTCCAGAACTGCAGACTGGGAGCCGATAATGTCCAATCCTACAAATCAAAGTGATCTCGGGCGCAAGAAATCCCTGATCCGTCCCGAACGCAGTCGAATAGACCGAGATCATCCCAATTACCACTATCGCAAACATGCGCAGAATATGGAGGTCTTCCCCTCCACCACCGGCAACGATCCTGTGGTGGAAGAGTTGGCCGAACAGAGGACAGTGAGCTCTGAAAGCACCAACCTCAACCTGCCACCCGACGAGGATTTCGGCGCCCAACCGACTGCACGCCAGCCTGGGAGACTTGAGCCCGTCGGCAAAAAGAGACAACCTCGAAAGTTGGTGAGAAAAGATACTCGCGACATGACGGCTGAAGAGAAGAGGCGGCTGAAAGAAATCGAAAAGCTCAAACCCCCCAGCGCGTGGAATGTATATTGCTCTGTGATCACTTTTTGGGCTCCCAATTTCATGCTACAGTGCTGCGGTATGCCGGGGCGGGCCCAGAAAAGAGCCTGGAGAGAGAAGGTCGGCTTAATCAGTATCATCGTTCTGATTGCCGCTTTTGTTGGTTTTCTGACCTTCGGCTTCACACGGGCGGTTTGCCCAGCTCCCGGACTGAGGTTGAAGATTAATCATGTCGACCGCGGCTACATGATATTCCACGGAGATGCCTACAACCTCGATGGCTCCATGCATCCAGCAGCTTTAGGGATTCCCCTTGACAGCAATGTCCTCTACGATCTCCCCCACAAATACGGTGGTCAAGACGGAAGTTTCATGTTTCAGAAGGTTAATGGAGAGTGCAAAGGTCTGATCAACCTCGCACCTGGCTCCGATGTGCCGACGGACGCTGATGGCGATTTGGCTTGGTATTTCCCCTGCAACGCCTTTAACCAGGATGGCTCTACGCAACCGAATCTCACCAATCCTTACTACCTGGGATACGCTTGCCATACCACTGCCAAATCTCGAACCACCTTTTACAACCTGAGAAAGGCGGGCGAAGTTTTCTTCACGTGGGACGACATTAAAAATCGCAGTCGAAATCTGGTGGTGTATTCTGGTTCCGTGGTCGATTTGGACTTGTTGAGGTGGTTCAACAAGAGTCAAGTTGCCTGGCCGAAACAATTTGATGATATGCGGGAGAGCGATGAGATCCGGGGAACCGACATCACCCATGTGCTACAGTCTTCCGCGGATAAAAAAATCGGCAAGTGTCTAACCCAGATTGCAAAAGTGGGTTCTATTGATACTGAGACGGTTGGGTGCATTGCGTCAAAGGTCGTCCTGTACGTATCGTTGGTGTTTATTCTCGCCGTGGTGGTAGTCAAATTCTTCCTCGCCCTGGCCTTTCAATGGTTCTTGGCCGGAAAGTTTGCGGCCACCAAGACATCGCAGACATCAGATCCGAAGAAGCGGGCCAAGCAGATCGAGGACTGGGCCGATGATATCTACAGACCGGCTCCCAAGATCACTGATCCCGCAAGTACGGTTTCCTCCTCCGATGCGCGAACCAGTAAGCGTGGAAGTCAGTTGTTCCCTCAGACTTCTCGGTTCACCAGTCCGTATGCCGTTGAGCGTGTTTCCAAGACGAATCGTCCACCGCCAACCACGATGACCAGCCAGTCTTCCAACGCACGACTGATTCAGCCAGGAAACGGCCTCTACAAAAACGGTTTCAACAGCAGTCAGAACACTTTGGATGTCAATTCTCGGATGAGCGTTGGTGCTAGCAGATCCAGCCTCCTCCTGTCAGGTCAGGAAGCCCGGTATTCGGCGGTGATGGACGCCCTCGAGCCGGGTGGGCCCGTGGGCTTCATTCACGAGAATGTCGTTCCTCAACCACCTCCTGAGTGGCAGCCATTCGGCTATCCCCTCGCTCACGTCATTTGCCTGGTCACTGCGTATTCGGAAGATGCAGACGGTGTCCGAACGACGCTGGACTCTGTTGCAACGACCGACTATCCGAACAGCCACAAAGCAATTCTGGTGATATGTGATGGCTTGATCAAGGGTCAAGGCAACGACTTGACGACCCCGGAAATCGTCCTTAGCATGATGGGCGACTTTGTCGTTCTTCCCGAAGACGTGCAGGCATTCTCATACGTCGCCGTATCCAGCGGCTCGAAAAGACACAACATGGCCAAGGTCTATGCTGGGTTCTACGATTATGGTCCGAACTCGAAGATCGATCCGACCAAGCAGCAACGAGTACCCATGTTAGTCGTGGTCAAATGCGGAACTCCAGATGAAGCCGGCAAGCCTAAACCTGGTAATCGAGGCAAGCGTGATAGTCAGATTATCTTGATGTCCTTCCTCCAAAAGGTCATGTTTGATGAACGTATGACTGAACTCGAATATGAAATGTTTAATGGTCTCTGGAAAGTCACAGGCATGTCTCCCGACTTTTACGAAATGGTGCTCATGGTCGACGCCGATACGAAGGTATATCCTGACAGTCTGACGCATATGGTCTCTGCCATGGTCAAGGATCCCGAGATTATGGGCCTCTGCGGCGAAACCAAGATCGCAAACAAGACCCAGTCATGGGTCTCGCGGATTCAGGTCTTTGAATACTTCATCTCGCACCACCTGTCCAAATCCTTTGAATCTGTCTTCGGCGGTGTCACCTGCTTACCCGGTTGTTTCTGCATGTACCGAATCAAATCGCCCAAGGGTGGACAAAACTACTGGGTCCCGATCCTTGCCAATCCCGATATTGTGGAGCACTATTCCGAAAACGTGGTGGACACACTGCACAAAAAGAACCTCCTCCTGCTAGGCGAAGACAGATACCTCTCGACACTGATGCTCAAGACATTTCCCAAACGCAAACAAGTCTTTGTGCCTCAGGCGGTCTGCAAAACAACAGTTCCGGACCAATTCAAAGTGCTTTTATCTCAACGACGCCGCTGGATCAATTCCACAGTCCACAATCTCATGGAGCTCGTCCTGGTGCGCGACCTCTGCGGTACATTTTGCTTCAGCATGCAATTTGTTGTCTTCATCGAACTGATCGGTACCCTTGTATTACCAGCGGCCATCGCGTTCACCTTTTACCTGATTATCATCTCCATCGTGGCCAAACCTGTCCCGGTCATTCCCCTTATCCTATTAGGACTCATTCTCGGTCTGCCGGCCGTGTTGATTGTGTTGACGGCACATAGCTGGTCATACGTTGCATGGATGGGCATTTACCTGCTTTCCCTTCCAATCTGGAATTTCGTCCTACCGGCTTACGCGTTCTGGAAGTTCGATGATTTCAGCTGGGGAGACACAAGGAAGACGGCAGGAGAGACCAAGAAATCTGGCGGACACGGAGAAGCGGAAGGTGAATTTGATAGTTCGAAGATCCTGATGAAAAGGTGGGGAGATTTCGAGAGAGGTAAGTTTTGCCCGCCCTTACACATACCGAGCCCCGTGACTAGATCGAGGACTAATGTCTGGCGTTGCAGAGCGTCGAGCACAAGCCACTGGCACGGGATGGGCACAGCATTCTCTTGCCCCAACCTCCGCGAAGGCGGCAACGGTCACGAGTGACTATGCGTCGAGCCATGGAGGGTTCGAGCCGTATCATGACTATTGACGACACCTCCGGCTGCAAGTGGCTGAAAGCAGAATGGACTGCGTTAATGTGTAACGAACCACTATAAACCAACCAAAAGAAAAGGGGAGGGACTTGCATCTGGCGTTTTTGCAGAAGGGTTCTGCTTTTCTTAGAGCAGCAGGGGCAAGGCTGTGACGCGACATGACTGGGGGAGAGGATCTGCAAAAGGTAGAGTTAATAACTGGATCTGGAGAGTCTGATCGGGAGCATCGCATCTTGTCTGGGGTGGCATTTTCATTACAGCTTGGGGGGATCTCAATGGTTTCTGCCGGGGGACAGTGGGCGGGTTTTTGTCGAAGATCGATTCTACCGATACTCTCAGTACACTAATTATAGCGGCATTGTTCATCCTTGATTCTCCGATGATGATTTGCTGGGAGAATATCGCAAGCGACCACGTGGCACCACAATGCAGCAGGTAGCCTCTCTCGCAATCATCCATCACCATTATCAATCATCATCCCATCCTCGTACATCGGTGGTCACATTTGTTCGACTGGTGATCCAACCTAAGTACCTGGCTACTGTAAGGACGGAGCCACGGATGCCTGACGGAATCACCCACTCTGTCGTTGGCGCTTCGCTCTTCAGCCTCATCGCCTCTCCTCTTTCTTTCCACGTAACTACTCTTGCCTCGTCAATCATACCAAGCTTCAGTCATTATCATCTTGATTTTATAAGCACCTAAACCCATCAATTAGATGCCGTTCTGCCTGTCCTCTCCTCGTCCGTTCGCAGCCTCCCTCGTCTAGTTATTGACAACCACCTAGGAGGTCTTGGAGCCCGGGCTCTTATCTCTCAAATCAAACACTAGACCATTCTAAGCAGAAGTCTGCGTTTCGCCATCGCGCCATGGGTCACCGCCTTGATTACAATCACTATACTGTCGCTTGGATTGCTGTTCTTCCTGTCGAAGCCGAGGCAGCTCTCGGGGTGCTGGACAAAATACATGAAGGCCACTTTGAGTCACTAACCAACGACGACTACATCTACATTGGGGGCGAGATCAACGATCACAATGTCGTTATTGCTACCTGGCCTGCTGGTCAAAACTACGGGCCTAGCTCTGCCGCTGCATTGGCAAACCAGGTCAAGCTCCGCTTCCCGCGCCTCTGGTTTTCGTTGCTTGTTGGCGTTGCGGCAGGTCTCCCAAATCTCTCTCCGAAAGACCCAAGCAAACGCCGGGATATTCGTCTGGGTGATGTCCTTGTGAGTGTACCCGACCAGCGAAACACGGGAGTCTTCTACTATGATCTTGGCAAAGCCGCCGCGGAAGGCTTTCTATGTATCGGCCGGCAAGCTGAGACCATGGCGATTGTCCGATCCGCCATCAGGCGCATCCAACTCCTCCACAAGAGGCCATTCAAGAAGGGGAACCAATTCGCGAGGTACCTGGCTGACCTCCAGGCGTCCAGCGAAGATGGTAAATTCTCCTGTCCGAGCCAAGAACAGGATATCCTCTGTGACAGTCATGCCAAAGGAAGCCTGTCTTCACTACCCGTTCGTGTCAAAAGACCACCGCGGGACGAGTCTGAACGCACGTTAGTGTGGCATGGCACGATTGGCTCGGGGAGCAGTTTGATGAAGGATGCTGTGCGTAGAGATTGGCTCAGAGACGAGCATGATCTGATTGGCCTAGAAATGGAAGCAGCGGGAGTTATGAACACTCTTGCACCAGGAGTGATCCTAGGCGTCTGCAACTACGGGGACGCTCAGAAGAACGACGACTGGAAACCATACGCTGCCGCCGTGGCTGCTGTTTACGCAAAAGGCGTCCTCTGTGCGATCGCTCCAAAGATTGATTCCGTCAGCAACATGGTTGCAACCGCCGACCTCAGAATTGCAGAACACACGCCGCTGTACGTAGTACCATCGGCATCTAAAGATGAGTTCTTGGGATGTGCATCCCAGCTGACCAACTAGCAGAAATTATTTCCCCAAAGTATGGCTACGGTAAGGCTGCTATCAGTAGCCTGGGACAGGGAGGGGAGAGCCGACTAGCCCTGGAGATGGCGTAGTGGAACAGATACCACCGCCCATCGTGCTCGGGGGGGTTTGGGATCTAAAGAACGGATCCCTCAAGATTCCAACAAGACTGTTGGCAAATCGGTCAAGAAACTGAAGATTTCGCAGGTTAACGGCGTAAAGGAGGACGCGAAACAGCTCCTGAAGCTGTACTTCAACTCCAAAAGAGCCAATAAGTGGCTTTCGATCATCGACAAGGCCGAGGACATGTATCTTTGGGCGTCTCGCACTACTAATGATGGTAGGTCAACGACAGCTCCGGTGGATTACTCTCTTGGTGGGCAGGTACGAAAGCAAAATCCTTCGGGCACGACGAAATTGCTTTACTGTCTAGCATGCAGAAGAATTACAACTAAGAGTGGAAGAACGTTGCAAAAAGTTATTCGAGGATGAACGCTCTCGAACAACGATCAGTATGAACGGAATTGGGTAATTTATCACGCACAACGGCAGCTGGAGGAAGCGAGAGATTTCCATCCTCTCGTGCTCGCAACGAGCAGCGAGAATCATCCCCATATATTCATTTATACACGAATCTTGCATACACCTTTGGGAAATTAGGATGCAAATCTCCAAAAAAGAAAAAGAAAAGTTACCTCCAGCTTCAACAACAGAACTTGGGAGATGATCATACTGACGCGCTTCTGGCTATATATCTTCTTACCATGTTTCGATATAAGACTGGCAGCCTTGTGGAAGCGGTGCCCTTGACGTCAGGATACGTCGAGGTCAAAAGACAGAAATATGGCGGCGATTTTCCTCAAGATGGATCCGAGTCTATGCAATGTCTCACATCACTCTTGCATTAGACGGGACGCTGCGAAAAGGTGACTACACTGATGGAGGAATGCGTCAAAGTTGCGCTAGAGGCCCACGGAAAATATCATACTGAGACCATCAACGCACGAAGATGACTCAAACAATGGGACGAGGAGTAGGACGAAGAGGAGAAGGATGGTTAGGCTCTGTCCGATGATATTATAGGTGCTTTAAGAAGACGCAGAGGGCAAGCCGCTGGATGATTAATCCACCCGAAGGCGCTCTCGTTTCGAGCACTCTCTCCCCAGAGATTTGCGTGGGACTCCTACCCACGCGCAAAACGAAGTGAATCAGAGATAAATCGAGCTCAGCATCCGAGGAGATTACGCGGGAAAGATACGCCACGAACAGGAGGTTCAATATAAGGCCACAAACTAAGGGGTGGAAACGAATGATAGATCGTGGGAACAATTCACCGCGGCCTCGACCCATATACGCATACTTATATGTTATATATCGTTACCACATGCAATCCTCTTCCATACCACCAGCACGCCTTGCAAATGCAACGACGCAGTCAAGACACAATCCGGAGCACGAATGCTTGCCACACCCGTTGTTCATTGACGCCCAGGTTAACACGCCAAGCCCGGTGGAGCGACGTTAAAGATGATGGTGATACCGCTCCCATCGTTCGAGGTCAGGATGGTCGACCCGCCACTGCCGGTGGTGAAGCCGATTTCCAGAAAGCATTGGGAGAAGATGGCGGCGGCGGCGCCCTGGACATCGCTTATGGCGATGCTGGCGATGCGGAGGAGGAAATTGTTGCTGATGCAGGCAGACGCCTGGCCGATATCCGGTGAGGGCTGCTGCTGGGTCGACCCCCACTTGATCATGTCTGGGAATGGCAGGTTGAAGGAGTCGCTCAGGACGTCGTTAGACAGCGTCTCGTAGTCGGTTATCGACACCTGCGGAGCCTGCGCATCATCGACCTGCCCTGCAAAGGCCACGCTGAAGGACGACGCAGCACCATCGGAGCGGCATAGGACGAGGAGAGTTACGGCCACGACCACCGCGGCGGAGAGGAGGAGTCGGGAGAGATTGGCGATGCGCGTTGTTCCGTTTCTTGCTTTGCTTCTCTTTTTCTCTCCCACCAGCTGGAGTCTTTGGTCAAGGTGATCGAGATATAGGCGAGGGGGAGGGCTGATGCGTCGAATGGTAGCAGGGAGAACAAATCTGTCCTTACCGCATGATGGAAAGGAGAAAACAGTCATTTCTGATGCGCTGGGGACCGCGCCACCCACTGCTGCTCGGGCTAAACGCTCCTGCATCACCTCTCCGTCTGTTTCGCGCCCTGCTGAAGGCTGAAGTGCAGAGGCCTGGTCTGGTATGGTTAGGGTTGGTTTGAGCTGGGGACGCAGGGCACAGCTCGAATATCTGATTGAGTGCCTCGCATGTGCATGGACGCCGTGCATTAATAATAATCCTAGTACGAGGTACAAGAAGGTACCCGGGGGTGAGTGATTAGCATACGCAGTAGCAGAACTCACTGACCTTACCCGGTACCTTCTGCGCGTTCGAGGATAGCCACTACCACATGCAGTAACGATGAAGCAGAGAACTAAAGACAGCGCCGAGATTACACACGTCCGAGACATGTACCTCGTCCTCGGTGGTGTCAGAGCTGCATACAAGCATCGGCTTACCCGTACTTTAAGAAAAGCTTGACATAGCTTAAACTACGCGTGAGCCCTGTCTTCCCCTTGGCTGTTAGTGATCACTCGTTGACATAATGTTTATCTACCCCAACCCAGCAGCCGCCACAGCTCATAAATGAAGAGTGGCCCCCAAAAGCCGCTTCCATTAGATTCGGATCACCATAGTCCGCAACCCGAGCCCCTTTTTGTTGAACAGCCATAGGTTGCCCCCACTGACGCCACTGCCTGATAAATCAACAACTAATGAATTATCCGAGATGTGATTGGACAGAAGGGTGCCCAGACTAACCCGATGCAGAATAGAATTAGTCGAAATGTCAGTCAGCCTTGTTCTTCTCCCGAACCAGAATTTCAATGTCTTGTTGTGACACACATGTCTCCATCTATGACGCCCCAGCTCACGGATGGCGGAGACTTATGGGGACGACACAATGCTGCTCATCATCCGCAAATAACCAAGTGCCCGCTGCTTTGGCTGACATTTCGTCCTCATGACAAATCGGTTTCCCCCGAGCACTCGTCGTTGGATGAGTTTCCAAGAATGAGAATCAAAATGGAGACAATACCAGCTCTTCATATAGAACTGTTAGATCTCCACATCCATGAGTATTCACTTACCGCTTCCATTTCGAAATCCCGAGTTCAAGGGTCCAACATCTACCACGAGAGTCAATTGATCAGTATCAACAAGGCTTCAAACCGCCCTCCATGCCGAATGCTCAAGAGTCGCCATCTGAGGGCAGCTCCGTCGATGTCGACGATACGTCCTCTTCTCCGACGCCTAAAGAGGTCGAAGCGACCATAAGTGTTGGGGTGACCACCACGACCAAGGAACCCCTTCAAGTGCGCCCGATCCACGGCTGGAAATGGATCCTGACCTGCGTCGCCATCTACCTCACGGGGCTGCTCTACGGGTTAGACACCACCATCGCGGCAGACGTGCAGCCCAACATCGTCAAGTCACTCGGCCACGTGGAGGACCTGACCTGGGTGGGCGCCGGCTTCCCGCTCGGCGGTGTGGCCGTCATCCTCCCACTCGGATCCGCGTTCGGCTTGTTCGAGATCAAACGCCTCTACCTTGCGTCCATCGTTGTGTTCGAAGTTGGCAGCGCCGTCTGTGGAGCAGCGCCGAACATCGACGCTCTCATTGTCGGCAGGGTCATCGCCGGGGCAGGCGGGGCAGGCATGTACCTCGGCGTGCTCAACTACATAGGGACCTTCACGACGCTAGAAGAGCGCAGTTTGTACAACGCAATCATTGGCATGGTCTGGTGAGTTTGAATGCCGAGGCGAGCTATATGTCAAAGGGCAAGAATCTAACCACATATCCGTTTTAGGGGCCTGGGTGCCATCCTCGGACCGCTGGTGGGAGGCGGCTTTGCAACGTCGTCGGCCACGTGGAGAGTAAGTCGATTGAGTCCCCAGCCTGTGACCAAGATATACGGTACTGATCTAATTCTACTTACCTAGTGGGCGTTCTACATCAACTTGGTCATTGCCGGCGTCATGGCTCCAGCGTTCATTTTCCTCCTGCCCACCCACCAGCCTGCTCCCGACAAGAAGCTGTGGGACAAGTTGCGCCACATGGACTGGCTGGGTATCATCCTCATTGCCTCTATCTACACGACATACACGCTGGCCTTAACGTTTGGCGGCGCCCAATGGGCCTGGGACAACTACCGGTTCATCCTCACCATGACGCTGTGCGGGATCATTCTTGTGACGTTTGTGGTGACGCAGTACTTTGCGGTGTTGACGACCAAGGAACGGCGCGTGTTTCCCGGACACTTCCTGCGGTCGCGGACGCTGATTCTCAGCTTCGTCTGCACGTCGACCACGGTGACCTGCCTGTTCCTGGGGGCGTACTACATCCCGCTGATCTTCCAGTTCGCGCGGGATGACTCGGCCATCAAGGCGGCGGTGCGGCTGCTGCCGTTCATCGTGCTGACCATAGTCTGCGTCCTGCTCAACGGCATCTTCATGCCCAAGCTCGGCTACTACATGCCGTGGTACGTGGCTAGCGGCGCCTTCTGCCTCGTCGGCGCCAGCCTCATGCACACCATCGATCCGGACACGTCCCCTGCCCGCATCTACGGCTACAGCCTGCTGCTCGGCATCGGCACCGGCTGCGGCATGCAGGCCGGCTACAGCGTCGCCGCGACGAAAGTGAAGCCGGAAGACACCCCCGCCGCCATCGGCTTCATCAATGTCGCGCAGATCGGCACCACCGTCATCGCCCTGACCATCGCGGGCGCCGTGTTCCAGAACGGGGCCTTCGACGACCTCAAGCGCGGGCTCGCCCAGGTCGCCGCCTCGGCAGAGGGAGGAAGCGGAAACTCGGCAACCCTACTATACTCGGACGCTGAGATCCGCAACGCCATCTCCGGCACTCAGTCGCTGATCTTCCAGCAGGGCGACGCCGCCGTCCGGGACGCCGCCGTGCGCGCCATCATCAAGGCCATCGACAGCGTCTACATCATGGGCATTGCCGCGGGCGCCGTCACGCTGGTGTCGGCCTTGTTGATGAGGAGAGAGAGATTGATCATGAACGTCGTTGCTGGTGGCTGAGCCATTATGGTAACCTACCCTTCTCCCCCGATGTTAGACGCTCCGGCAAGGGGGGAGCCTGGCATGGACACTTCACCTATTAGACATCTGGCAAAACCTGTACCGCCCTGGTGTTACTTGCTTGCGCTGCATGGAGAGCACCGGTAGAAATATAGACAAGAAACTAGTCACTAGAGAGTTAGAATTTGTATTCTAATCAATCTGTGTCCAACTCCTCACTCTCACTCTGGACCCTCCTCACCACCATATGCAGACCAGTACCAGGAACCGAGGGCGTCGACCACGATGGAATCTACGTCGTCCTTGCGAAACACCGGCGTGTCGACACAGACCGCTCGCTGCGTCAAGGTGTCCACCATGAGGTCGAGGTCCATGTTGACGACGACCATGTGGGGGCGACGGAACCGAGGTTGCGTCGGTTGTTGCAGCTCTGGTATAGTAGGCGGCGGCGTCTTCTTCATGAAGCCACGCAGCACCATGTTCTCCAGAGCATCGCTCGAAACCAGCCACGGCACCGTCATGCTGGAGGGTTTGTCCTGGATCGGCATGCCCAGGCTCTGGAGGTACATGGCCACGGCGTCGGGGCCGAGCCACGTGCCTTCATAGCCCGAGACATGGATCTCGGACACGGTCGTGGAGGGAGCATCGTCGCCCTCGAGCAGGACACCTCCACCTAAGTCCCCGTCATCCAGCGGGGGTCTCGAGACCAGCAGCGACCTCAGCGGCCGACGGGAGCTGCTCACGATCCGCCGCATTGCCCACGATATGCCGGCATTGTCGTGCAGCGCTTCTTGGTAATGCAGGCTCTGGTCCGTGCCGCGGAGGAGGAGCTCCCGGGCACGACGGCGCAGTTCGTCGATGCTGAGGTGGGCGGCGAGCGGAAACTTCAGCGTGCGCAGCAGCTCGGCGCGGCGTGTGCTGTGCGACGACAGCAGCCGGTAGCAGTGTTCGATGCACGAGCGATGCAGACGTCGCGAGAAGCTGGTCTCGTGGATGCTGTAGGTCCACAGCGGGGTGATCGTCGTGGTGAGAGGGAAGGACACTCCGCCGCCGGAAGAGGTGGATGGCGTTTGCTGGTGTGGTGACTGATGACAGGGGGGAGAGTTTAGCTTGTGATCAAGAGGGTTGCGTGGATGAGAGTGGTAAAATGATGGAAGAATGGCGGGGGGTGGAAGTGCAGAATGGGTCTTTATAAGGGATATACACACTCGTAAAACAGTGGAGCTGGACAGCTTCATAGGCGCCGGTACCTCCTCCTCTCTCGGTCCTGCCGCTGATGTGAGTCTGTGTGCGTGTGCTGCGTGGCCATGGCGTAGAAGGGGCTGAAAATCAACACCTTCGACGATGTCCTGTCCCACCTCCTCGTAGGTCAGACCGTGCTCGCTCTGCATTGTCCCTTCGTCGAGGCTGGCACGGGCAGTGTTGCCGCCATCCGCCACACCAGCACGCACAGAATCTGCCCCCGGATACATAGCAAGATGCACCAGCTGATCCGGCACCATCGACGCTATACTACCCGCCTCAGTCCACCCCGCCGTTCCACTGCTCTTCTCACTACCACTTGCGTTTGCACTTCCAATGCCGCTTCCGCTTCCGACGCCCGTGTCCACGCTCCGGACCAAAGACACGCACCGGAACACCTCAGTCGCGAATCGGGGCATTTTCTCCACGACCTTGTTCTGCACCGCGAGACGCTCCAAGCGCAAGACCGCGGCACGGATGTCGGTGATGATGGCCTCTTGAGATGCGAGCTTTTGTCTTTGGCGGTCGCGCCACGCACGCTGCGAGAGGCGGGTGTAGAGGCGGCGACGCTGTCAAAGAAGGATCGGGTTTAGCCATATTCGCTGCGTAGCGAGGGCGTTGATGTAGGTCGAGATAAAGCTAGGAACTCGCTCGGGAGTGGAACATAGACGGAGGCGCTGGACATACTGCAAGTGGTTCTTCGGCTGAGCCTGCTAGCTGGCGGTCCGCCAGCCGAGGACGACCTCGCCGTCGTCTTGTGGCTGGACTTGGGTTACTCAGGCCAGTGCTGGTGGTTGCGGGTGCGATTGTCGCCATTCTGGACAGGCTGTGCGTGGTATCAACGTCGCACCGATATTTCCCCTAACACCTCGTAAAGAGAAGGAGAAGGTCTTGATGTGTCTGAATCGATGGCAGGGGAAGCTGGAAAATGTCGTCAGGGCAGAAGAGTCTGTACTCGCCGCTTGAATTCTGTATAGCCAGCAGGTCGGTAACTATTCCTCTGTTTGTCGCGTTGATGCATAATATAGGACCGGCGTGATTACTATACGTTGAACCTCAGACGAGGAGTGTGGAGTCATCACTAATTCTAAAACATGTGATTGGCCCGCTAAGTACACTTCGAACCGCGCTAACCATGTTAGGTCGTCAAACCCCGATCCAGTCTCTGACCCAGCGAATTGAAAACTTCCTCGTGCCTTGGATTTGAAGATCTCCGAACAAGCTGCACGATTTTGGAGCGGTGCATGGGGCTCGAAAGAGGACTTGGTTCTTCGAAACCATTTAGAAAATTCGAGCACAGAGGTTGGAGGCTGACAAAGTCTATGGACAGGCGAGCGATCTCGGTGGTCATTGAGGGATGAGATTCTCCAAAAGCAGCAGCTGCTGACGACAATTTCGGCGATTCCCCATTTTTCTCAGACTGGCTAGATGTGAACAAGTGTGTAGTAAGTCTTGAAAGTTCCATCGGCCCCGCAACTGGGGCGTAAGCGGTCCAAGACAGGGCTTGGTCAAGTTTTTGTAAGAGAAATACACACTAGTGGGGACAGCACCGGCGATTTACACAGCGTTCACGGTATTCATAGGAATATGCTCAGTTCTACGAGGATGAGAACGTGCCGGGCCTGGTATCTTCGGTTTGAGCTTCGTCTACGTGTTACAGACACATCTGAACTGGCTTACTTGGGTGTGTCTGCTAAGGTGCGAACAGCTAGGGATGGGCGAAGGGCGGGGCGTATGCGTCAGCAGACGGACCCGGGTCCCTGGCCCTGGGTTAATAGACGCCAGGGCCCTGTCAGTTGTTGACCAAGCACTAATTACAGGGCAAGATGAGAGATCCTCAGGTTGGGGGCCAGGAGATCCCTGACACCAAGGATATCGAGGCGAGGAATCCTGTCCCAGCAGCAGTATTCTACCCGCTCATCCCTGTACAAACACTGTCCTAACAAGAGCTGGATGAGTGCCAGTTTCCCACAAGGACTTTGCCGGCTCCTGGGGGATTGACACTCTCCCAGGCGCATGGTTCAGACAAGGCGTCGCACGACCATCCGGGGCAAAGGAGTGCAGCTGGATAAGTATAGCTAGATTCCTGTCGCCATACATGCTTGTATGTCTTGACGTGAAAAGACACTTGGGCGAGACACAGGCTATAGGAAGTATGTGCCATTGACAGGCATTCTGCTATAAATATAATGGTATATCATTTATACAAGAGCCTAAATCCAAAAGACCGTCTTGCCTCCTTTCTATTCATAGCAAGTTTCATCCACGTAGCCCAGATCAATCCGTCCACCAACGCCTGCGCTTTTGGTTCAACAATTCTACCTCCCATCAATGGTCTCTTTAACCCCCATATGCCATTGAGCCCACGGCTACCTGCGGCTGCCCCCGGAGATGTTTCACGACTCATACACCATGAGCTATAATGATGTGCCAACACATCACCATCAACTCACCACGCCAGTGAAAAGTGCCGCCAGCAGTGTTGTAACGAAGAGCAATGAGCGCAGACTTGGCTTCCTCTCCTCAATCGCGGCATTCGTACTCGTCACACTGCCAGCCTTGACTTGCGTATTCACAAACCCGCTTCCACAGCTCTGATCTACCTGGTTCGCGCAGGGCAAATACGTCTTGGCCAGTGGCTGCGCCGCGTTCTCTGCATAGCCAGCAAAGATCTGTAGGGTCTCCTTGAGACACTGGCTACAGGTGGGTCGCGCCGTTTGCGGCATTGACAACCCGAGGGCAGTGTAGTAAGGGTAGGAATCGGCCGCATTGGACGAGTTCGTGATTGCTTCGCTGAAACAGTAGTTCCCGGTGCCTTGGTCTCTCAGGCATGTCGCACGGTAAATCGGTTCATAGGCAAGGAATCCCGCATAGGCTTGTGACACGAGCGGATTTTGTTTCTTGTAGTCTTGCCCACAATTTGCATTGTCGATCAACTGTGAGGCAAGGTTGCCCAGCAAGGGCGAACAAATCGCCAAGGGGGCATTGCACGCTGCGTCGAGAGTTTGCGTAAGAAGCGTGAACGACCGTTGAGCGCGAAAGAACGAATTGGAGTTTTGTAAGAGGAGCGAGATAGGCACACACGATTGGAAGGTCGAGTTATTGAGGAAGCTGGAGAAGAACTCAGGGCAGGACGAGCTGGTGAAGTTGCTGCCGAGCGACGTATCGAAGGGTGTAGGTAATGGTGTGGTGACGACCGTTACACTGGGTGCGGTGAGCGTCGACAGGGCCGGTGTCGACAGAGGAGTTTTGGTTTCTGTGGTAATCGCTGAAGTTAGGTCGGCGGAAGGAGTGACGGTAGGTTCTGAGGACGAGGATGAAGATGTTGAGGCAGAGGTAGACCCAGCCACTGTTGTCGGCACGACACCGTCCCCGTCTTGTCTCCCTTCCAGATAAACATTCCGGCGAGGCGGTGGATCTCGATGGTCGATATGTATTTCACCCCTTGCAGCTAGCTCTTGGTAGAAACTTGATTCGTAAACGAGTGCATCCAATTCCATTACTTGGGCACGCGTCGGTGTCGCCATCACAATTAGGGCTATCATCAATGAGATAACTGTTGTCGTAATTTTTGTGTAACCGTGAAGATGCCGTCGCCGCTCCAGCTGTCGCGGCTGTGTAGAATAGACTGACATGGCTGCCGGTATTGATTTAAGGGCCAGATGATTGTAAAGAGTGTGAGTGAAGCTGGTGCTTTATGGTAAAGAACGGACGCCCGGAGTTGTCTCCAAGGCATGCACTATAGCTGGGAGTCGTATGTCCTGAGCGAAGCGATCACATCGAATTTCGAACAAGTACTGGAGTCTGTCCGACGTTGTAACTGCCCCTCCTCTCTCAGGATTCCGAGTCTCAGAGTGTCACAAGAGGTTTTTCCTCAGTGATATTCAGTTGATCTCACCCGATTTGCACTCTGGGGAAGGTTGTCGCACGTGTTGTACCCTGGGCGTTGATCCTGCTGATCTGCCGCGGAACAGAACGTTGTGCCGTTTTGGGAATAGAAGGTTTCAAGGTGGACAAGCGAGGAGTCGGTTCAAAGACTTGTCTGAGTCGCAGAGACCTCGTGCAGCAGTTGTCGTAGGAAGACTGGAACAAAAACAATCAATGGTAACAACACTCAGAGCACAAGCCTGAAGAAAAGAAAAAACCACGATGAGACCTGTCGCAAACCGGCAGGTTAGTCAACACACACCCTCCCAGGATGTTTATTCCCATGTTTTTCTCTGGAGATTGAGTTCGCCGAAAGCATCTGAGCGCTATCTTTACCAGTCAGCGTTAGCAGAAGCCGGCCATTGGAATGTGTGCAATTTTTGCACCATGGGGAACCCGAATTGATGCCTCCACTGGGCGTTAGGGAGGCGTTCCAAAGCGGAACGCCTCACATTCCTTCTGGTAAGCGGCCGAACGCGTGGACGGCTTGTCTGGCTAGGAACGCGCTTTGCGGCGCTCTCGTGGCGCTTCTTTCCCCAAAGGCGTTGGTGCCAGAGATGGTCGGCCACGAGGGGACGTTCATTTCCGCCAACGTAGCTTGGATTCTGGGCCCCTTTTCGAGGTCCAGAACCGTGCGACTGTCGATCATTCACCTGGTCTAACCAACATCAAGTGCCCCATTCCCCCATCTAGCACGAGCAGACGCTGTCCAGCAACCGAAAGACAAGGTCCGTGCGATGGACGGGAGACGGAAAAGGCTGACGCCGGGTTTGCGCTAGGACGTTAACCGTACGGGAGGATCAGAAGCGGACGTGGTTTGCGTCCAGGGCTCGACATCTCCGACTCCAGTGAGAAAGAATAATTCGCCCCGAGAGAGCTCCAGCCAGTTGGGGAGACAGAGTTGTACTTGCACGGCACATCTTGGTGTGCAGTTTCTAGGGGATCAGTCGAGTCGAGCACGGAACCAAAGCGACGAATTGGCCGGCTACTCGCTTGAAATTGCCAAGATTCAATAGTCGCTGAAGCCACCACCGACGCGAGGATGACGAGAATCAGGGGGCCGACGAGAAAGTGGAATCTCAACATCTGCCCATCTGCCCATCTGCCCATCTGAGAGTCGCCGGCTGCGCCTCAAATTCGTCATTCCGACGATTGCTGGCCTTGATTACATTCATTATTGCATGGAAGAAGTCGTGCTGTTTTGGCTCGTCGTCATCTCATTGGTCTGTCTATATAATTGGCCATTACCGCCTCGGCCTCAAGCATCGGCCAATGCAAATGCTTCATCCCGTGTTTACAGACACGGTCTCATGTCATAACATCTTCTCGGCGTGCTCCAGAACAATCATTCGTCCCCCCACAACCACCGCCCTCCACGTCAACTTCGTCTCAGGTCGGCGTCGAGGGCGAGCGAACCCAGCTCAACATCATGTTGCTGGAAACGTAATCTGGTCTCCTTCTCCTGGAGACGTCTGTTGAAGCCCATGGTAGCCCAACCACCCAGTCGGCTGAAAAACACTCGGCCCGCGGGGTGTTGTCTGATTCGGTCCAGGAGACTCGTCACGGCTTCTCGAACTCTCCAATCCTCGTGCCAAAGGCCCAAGGCGACGTAGAAGAGTCCGGCCTCTGAGATGGGAGCCAACTCCAGCAGCTCCAGGATACTCTCGTAATCAGTGCAATATGCTTCGAGAGCCAGGTAGATAGCCCCGGCCTCAGTGGGAGTCAGGTGGAGAGTCCGTAGCTTGGACAACGAATGATATAGATCCACGTACGGCTTGGTCGGTGCTCGTGCCAGCATCTTGGTCATGCTGACCGGGGACGTGGGAGAAATTGGGTCTTGCGCATGTGCCGCCAGGTCGGAGATGAATGCGTAGTAGGATCGTGTGTTGCGCCACCCTTCAATTCTGGCTGCGGACGCTGCCAGTTCGCGGGTTTTGGCCTCCTCGCTCGGCCAGACGTACCCATGGCCTTTCAGGTTCTTACTGGAAGTTTTGAGCGACATCGGCCGTGTCGGCGGTGCTGGCGTGGTAGCAGTCGCATCCACGTTGTTGTCAACCTCTGTTGGGGGTATCACCGTAAGATTGCTGGCTCCATACACAGTCTCTTCAAACGCCGCCGCGATGCGGGTGAATTTTGTGATATAGGCTCGAAATTTGGCTCGGATGATGGACTCGCCGGCTCGAGATGTAATGCTTCGGCTGATATCTTCCATGAAGAGTCCATCTCCTGTAGCATCTGAGTGATGGAGATCTTTGTGGGTCAGTACTGCATGCCCGTGCTGCTGGAAATATGTCGTTCCCTCTGTGACTGGCGCAGCCTCAATGCATGATGAGATTTTCATTCTGCCCGACGGCAAATCACAAAGCAGGTCCCACCACTCGGGGTGGTAGGAGAAGGCTGGGTTTGTGACGCCCGCAATAAATCCAGGCACTTTGAGAAGCTCGTCGATCTTGGTCAGATCGGTGTAGGGGAATGCGTGGCGGGTAAACCCTCTTAACACACCTCCTGAGGCCAATGCACATGCCGCAAGAACAGCTTCCGCAACTTCCCCGGATGGTCGATTGTGGCCCAAGAATATTACTCGCTTCTGTGTAAGCATAGCATTGATGAGAACGATAATAGGATGCGTGAACGCGCCAGAAGTTGTGAGATGGGGATGCAGAGCAAAAGGCTGAGGTTGAGAAAGATGTGGATTGCCAAAAATTTGGACAAGCTTGATGAGCGAGAAGTCACCCACTGTCTCGGGCGACAAAGCGGTAGGGATCTTAACTGGGATGGGGATGCCGTTGTAGACAATCTTTGATTCGAACTCATGCGTGTCTCGAGGCACCAAAAACTTCTGCTCTGGTTTCGTGGGCGACTCTGGGGCGTCGGGAGTCTTCGCAAGGGCCTCATCTGCTAGACGTTGGGCAATCATCTGTTCGAACTTCTCCACAAACATGTCCTTGACGTCGCTTGCCTGCAGAATGTGTCGCTCTAGCAGTGACAATCGCGGCATCAGAGATAGATCCATGGCGTTGAGAGCATTGTATAAGAGTTCCAAGGTGTCTGGTTTCGGTGACTTGAAGTAGTCCTCGAGCGCGAGCAACAGGAGCGGCTTGTATATGTGGAGAAAGGAGTGTCTTGTACAAATGGCCATGGCCTTGACAATGGCGCCTCTTTTCACCGTGCTGTCCTGCTTCGTATTGACCAGGTTCAGAACATACATTAAGGGAGGGCTGTCCATGTCATCTGGGTCACTTTCGTCGCTACTGCTGTCGTCCGCGGAATCTTCTCCTTCAATCTCAACGGCCTCACCGGCTTCTCTTGCGCGCCTTCTTGCCTCCCTCTGGTGCCTTCGAGCTTCTCGCTCAGCAGCCTCCTCCTCACTTGTGCCGGCGTCTTTGTGTAAGAAGAACATGGTCCAGTCTTGTTGCCGGACATGTGTCTGATCGGGGAGCATAAGCTCGGCCAACATGTTCTCATCCGGACTAATTGCGCCGGGAAACTGATGTTCCATGATGGGACCCCGATCAATGTCGAACGAGGCGACCAGGATGTATTCCACATGAGGTTCGCTCGAATGTAAGGGGTATTGCGATCTTAATCTTTTCGAGGGACGAAAAGGTCCATCTTCGTAGACCGTGGATACTCTTTGGGAAGAGCGGTAGGAACCTCTGGGTGACGGCGGGACGAGGGAGCTTTGTGAGGACACCTTGTAGTGGGAGAAGGAGGACTTGTGAGAGCCCGAGTTGGAAGAGGTAGATCTTGGTCGGTCATGGTGCCCGCTGCTCATATTCACCGGGTGAGGTCGATAAACAAGCGTTTCGGTCATGGCTTCGTAAATGTCGTTGTCGTCGTCGGATGTTCTGGGTTGGGTACTGACAGTGTTTTGGGTCGTTATCATTAGCCCTCTTCGGGGGAGAGCATGCTATAACAGAGAAAATGCGATTGACGGGCAAAGACGAGCGCTCAGTAGGATATTGTGCACAATGTCCAGCAAAATGGGTCAGAGATCCGACATGCAGGGCCTGAGATAATGTCCAAAGTTTGCTTTCAGTTGTGGCTTGAGGGAATGCATGTTGAAGGGGATCTGGGATCCCCTGCGCTGCAGAGGGCTCTCCATAAATTCACCCCTGTGATCGCTTGCTCAAAAGCCCCTGAGATCGGCATGTTAGCGCCCAAGACCGGATTCATGGTGCTGATTGGGGGGGGGG